>NW_027509802.1:5711290-6016290 GCF_048541705.1 Temnothorax americanus
GCATTTACTTTCTGAAATCACCTCGTCACGTTACGGCGATCGTAATTTCTTAAGTTCACGTTACGTTACTTCGCGTCCGTCGCGTCCCGTTACGTTTAAATTCATCGTAATCCCGGCATTACTCGTTTACGCGGGATGAATTATCATAAGTTGCTACATAATCTCCATTTACGTGGAGAATTATCGTATAAGTTACTACGGAAGTAAAACGCTTGCGTAAACATAGTATACGTGACAGATAGTGTGGTGATGTGTCTGTGTGTGTGTGTGTGTGTGTGTGTGTGTACTACGTTTACGCGAGTGTTACTTCTGTAGTAACTTACGAGATAATTTACTCGTTTACGCGGAGTAAATTATCGTAAGTTACTACAAAATCCCGTTTACGCGAAAGAATTATCGTAAGTTACTACAGAAGTAACGTTCGCGTAAACGTAGTGTGTGTGTGTGTGTGTGTGTGTGAGTGTGTGTAATTAAAATTATTTATATTTATATTATACATGTATATAATTTATTTAGTATTTATAGGATGATCTCTCGGCAGCAGGACGAGAAAAGCGGAAAAGCGACAACAATATTTCGATAGATTCGATAGATCGTATGGATGACATGCCCTTTTTAGAAGAGGATGTAGGCCAGTCATATTAGACATCGAACCTTCCAATTACTCTTTTCAGGTTCCAACTACCATGAATCGTTTTAATTTAAGGTGCTGTAAGTGGGATTAATTTTGCTTCGCATAATTAATGCGCATTAAAATGTTATTAACAATATTATCAACAAAAAACGCAATTTTTTTTATTTTTTCTCAAATATCTCGAAAACTAAGCCTAAGCAAGATAGGGTAATTAATTATACGTACCTTTTTTGTAGAGCGTAAAATTATCTACAATAATGATCTGAACAACATTTATCGTCAAGTCAGTCGTTTAGCTTGCACGCGCCGTCAAAGTCCGAGACTCGGATCTCGAAAACCCTCGATTTCATCGTTTTTTTGATGTTGCGTCGGTGATTTTTTTCAGTCATTTAAAATGGAATTAAAAATTTCCAAAAAATCACACATCATCTGAGAACTACAAAGAATACTTTTCAGGGTGTAACCGATTTTTTAGACCCTTTTTCTTTAGTTTGTTCTATGTAAGCAAAAAATTTTGATTTTTTGGATTACTCTTAATTTTTTGCTGTTTTCAGACCTTAGAATTTATTTGAGACAAATTTTATCGTATGCATCTTGTTGTGGACGAAATTTGCAAGAAAAAAGGACCCTTGTATTTTCTTCGTACGACGAACGCTGATTTTTTTATTCACACGCAAAGTTATCTAATATCTAATATTGCGCATAGGTCGGATAACGCTTGTTTTACACTAAAATAATTATTTTTTATTGAAATTTACGTAATTTTTCGCATTATTATTGAACCATATTGCAAAGCCGTTTTCAACACATTTTCTCATGTTTACTTATTTATTAACAAATTGTTTATTTAAAAATTATTATAAACAATTAGAAAAACATGTTATAATCGTTGTACTCGTCGTCTCATATCAACTCGAAAAATGTTTTTGAAAAATTTATTCATATTATTTACAACATTTTTATTCAAACATACAGCAGTGCACCTTTGACTATTTTCCACACCACCTCTGAGGTAAAGTCAATGGTGCGTTTTTTCCTTAAAAAAAAACCCCCCGAATTTACTGAAAAACGTACGACTTTTTGACGATCTTGAGGCAAATGTTAATATTCATCAACATCTGCGTGTTGGATAATTTTAGTATCCAAGAAATGTCAAATAATTATCACATAGAAAAGAAAGGACATATATTCAATGCTTGTGGATTAGGCCTACAGGGAAAACCACAAAAAACGCACCATTGCATTGGCTCAGAGATGGTGCGAAAAATAATCAAAAGATGCACTGCATGTTTGAATAAAAAAAATGTTATAAATAACATAAATAAATTTTTTAAAAACATTTTTTGAGTTGAAATAAGACGACGAGTACAACAAATATAACATGTTTTTCTAATTGTTTATAATAATTTTTAAATAAACAATTTGTTAATAATTAAGTAAACATGAGAGACGGTGTTAAAAACGGCTTTGCACGATGGTTCAATAATAATGCGAAAAATTACGTAAATTTTAATAAAAAATAATTATTTTAGTGTAAAACAAGCGTTATCCGACCTATGCGCAATATTAGATAACTTTGAGCGTGAATAAAAAAATCAGCGTTCGTCGTACGAAGAAAATACAAGGGTCCTTTTTTGTTGCAAATTTTGTCCACAACAAGATGCATACGCTCAAATAAATTTTAAGGCCTGAAAACAGCGAAAAACTAAGAGTAGTCCAAAAAATCAAAATTTTTTGCTTACATAGCTACAAACTAAAGAAAAAAGGTCTAAAAAATCGGTTACACCCTGAAAAGTATTCTTTGTAGTTCTCAGATGATGTGTGTTTTTTGGGGAATTTTTAATTTTATTTTAAATGACTGAAAAAAATCACCGACGCAACATCAAAAACTGATGAAATCGAGGGTTTTCGAGATCCGAGTCTCGGACTTTGACGGCGCGTGCAAGCTATACGACTGACTTGACAATAAATGTTGTTCAGATCATTATTGTAGATAATTTTACGCTCTACAAAAAGGTACGTATAATTAGTTACCCTATCTTGCTTAGTTTTCGAGATATTTGAATAAAAAAATAAAAAATAAAAAAAATAAAAAAAATCGCGTTTTTTGTTGATAATATTGTTAATAACTTTTTAATGCGCATTAATTATGCGAAACAAAATTTACTTACAACACCTTAAATCAAAGCGATTCATGGTGGTTGCAACCTGAAAAGAGTGATTGGAAGGTTACCCCTCTAAATTAGTCTAATATGACTGGCCTAATGCGTAACACTACAAAACGCATGATATCAGTACAAAATTACCTTTTTCAAAAAAGGTAAAAAAAGGGCGCCAAGTACACGCGTGGTTGTTACCTCGAAAAAAAACCCAAGTGGTAGTATTATTAATTTTATTCAAAAATAAATAAAATCTATTCTAACCTAGGTGGTAGTAGCTTTAATTTTTTTAAACAAAATTATTAAATTACAAAATTGTTACTTTATTTAATCCAAGTGATATCTACTTCGAAAAAGCCTAAATAACAAGTAGTATCTATTAAAAAAAAAAAAAAAAAAAAATGTGAAATCTTTTAATACTGCGCCAATTACAATTACAAGAGAATATATACCTAAATAAAATTAAGTGGTATGTATCTTTGTATTCCTGAGAGTCTTTCTATCAAGTGGTAATATAATAGTTTTAATTCTCCTTGATAAAATTATAATATTACAAAGAATTATTTTAATCACAAAAAATTAAAGAGGTAACATTATAAAATAAAAATATTTAATTAAAATAAAATAAATAAATTTTTCTTGTAAAAAACTTGGCGCTGCTTTGTCCAAGGTCAACCTAGACAAACTTGCATAGGTGCATATAAGCATATGCATAAAGAGATGGATTGGTCTATTTCCTTTTGCACATATACATATAAACCAATTAATTTCTTATGTTTATGCGCTATGCAAATTTGTCTGGATAAGAGCCTCCGCACAAGACTCTCGTATGATATCGTAGCGTAACGTAACGTGGATTAACGCACAAGAAACGTATCGGTTAGAGCCTCCGCACAAAATTTTTGTATGGTAACGTAACGTAGATCAACGCACAAGAAACGTATTGACGTATAAAGCGTCATGTGCGTTTCTTGTGCGTTGACCCACGTTTAGTTACACTACGCGTTGCCATACGAAAGTCTTGTGCAAAGGTTCTAAACCTTAAAAAAGCAGCGCCAAGTTTTTTACAAGAAAAATTTATTTATTTTATTTTAATTAAATATTTTTATTTTATAATGTTACCTCTTTAATTTTTGTGATTAAAATAATTCTTTGTAATATTATAATTTTATCAAGGAGAATTAAAACTATTATATTACCACTTGGGTTGATAGAAAGACTCTCAGGAATACAAAGATACATACCACTTAATTTTTATTTTAGGTATATATTCTCTTTGTAATTGTAATTGGCGCAGTATTAAAAGATTTCACATTTTTTTTTTTTTTTTTTTTTAATAGATACTACTTGTTATTTAGGCTTTTTTGAAGTAGATATCACTTGGATTAAATAAAGTAACAATTTTGTAATTTAATAATTTTGTTTAAAAAAATTAAAGCTACTACCACCTAGGTTAGAATAGATTTTATTTATTTTTGAATAAAATTAATAATACTACCTTTTTTTTCGAGGTAACAACCACGCGTGTACTTGGCGCCCTTTTTTTACCTTTTTTGAAAAAGGTAATTTTGTACTGTATTCTAGCCTCCGTAACGTATTTATTCTTGTGGACATTTAGGTGATTAATTATTAATAGACCTGAGAACAGCTTGACAATCAGATAAGATAATTATCTCACTACCACCCACACATCCGCGCGTCCAAAGCAAACGAAGAGCAGAGCAAATAGCGAAGGCCTCCGCAGTGTAGGAAGAGCAAAGGCCGGGCAGACTAATCTTAAAAGCCTCCTCCTGATCGCAGATCACAATACTCGCTCCCGTGGACACCGCTGCCTCCCTACAGGAGCCATCCGTAAAGAAGATGTCTGGGTTCGGGCCCAAATGATATTTACTAATAATTTTTTGGATAAGAGAACAGTCAGAGAAACTCTCTCGCTTTCTCCCCGCTCCGATGTCCATGTCAACGGCAGGAATAAACGTGTGGGCGCTGTACGAGCCGCTAAAGACCGGGAATTTCTCAACAGGACCAATGAGGTGCTTAGTTCGATTAACCCTTTTCCTTATCTCAGACAACAAGGAGGACCCATACGTAGGCTGTCTATACCGTACGAAATTTTCACCCTCATGTAGCGCACGCATCTTATCACATAAACCATTTTGATTATGGGCAATAGCCTTGTTGGCAAAGTTGACACCTAGCAACATAGCCCGGTCCTTCAAGTATGTCACTTTAGCCTCCGCAACAATCACATTGTTGGGGGTGGAATTCCTATAGCCAAGGGCCGTACGAATACCAAGAAACTGAGCCCTTTCCAATTTAAGCTGCAAAGAGGCCATTTTGGGAAAGAACACGAAGCTTCCATAATCAATAATTGACCTTACAAGACTCTTATAGAGCATAAGTGCAGTATTTACCTCCATCCCCCTAGAGACTCCACAGAGGTATCTAATAATAGAATTTGCTCGGTTTACCTTGCCCCTTACTTCCTGTATTTGACGCTCGAAGCTCAGCCTGTTGTCCAGCCAGACACCCAGGAATTTTGCACCGCCGCAATTGGGAACGTCACATCCATCAATACGTATATTCAGCTGTCTATCGATGTATCCACTCCTGGAAAACTCTACTAACGCAGTCTTCCTTGGCTCCAGATCGAGTCCCATGCCGCGCAAACGGTCAGCAATGATGTTAATCGCTCGTTGTAGCAAGAGTCGATTACGCTCTCGGTTCGATCCACGGATGTACAGCCCGATGTCATCCGCAAACTCGACCGCCTCAACACCCTCCGGTAAGTCCGCACACAGACCCTGCGTGTACAAAGAGTATAATACCGGGCTCAGGACAGCACCCTGCGGGAACCCCCTGTAAACAAGTCGATCCACCGAATCGCAAGCGTTATTAACTATGAATCGAACTTTTCTTCGGTATAGCCAATTACTAATGAATACTAATGAATCTGGCTATGGCGGGGGGTGCAATCAAGTGCTATCAATCTCCTCAGCATTACCCCGTAATCCACACAGTCATACGCGGCAGAGACGTCAAGGAACGCAGCCAGAGTATATTCCCCGACGCACATTGCAGTCTTAATATCTGCAACAATTCTCACCAGGTTGTCGGCGCATGACCTGTCCCTGCGGAAACCGCTCTGCGACGGGCTAAATTTATCTTCCTTCTCTGCCCACCAGACCAGTCTTTCATTGATAATCCTTTCCATCACCTTGCTGACACAGGAGGATAATGAGATAGGCCTAACCTTTTCACAGCCCACCTTATCAATGAAGATTACTTGGTCATTAAACCAATCACTGGGAAGGGAACCAGTAGACCACACCCTGTTGAAAATGTCCAGCAGGAAGTCCCTAGCGCTGTCCGGGAGAGCCTTGATGGTCTTGTATTTAATGCCGTCCAGACCGGGAGATGAGTCCTTCCGTATCATCTCCAGAGCTCTGACCATTTCCCCACGAGAGAACGGTGCATCCAGCTCGTCATCAGGATGGCACTCCCCAAAATCGGATACAGGTTCCACACCAACAAAGGACGGGGCCAAGCCCTCAATAGTGAACCTGATCACGTCTTCCCTATTCCTGGTGGGCCAAGTATTCCACTCCAAATTTCTTCTGGCATTCTTAAAGATGCGCATAGTCTTCCAGACGTATGAAAGACTCGTGAACCTGTCAATTCCCTTGCAAAATTCCTCAAAACTAGCTTTCTTCTTTAATTTAATGGTCCGTCTAGCCGAAGCTGCCGCCTTTTTATACCCAAGCCAATCGTGTAGGCTCTTGGTATTCTTAAAGGCCCTCAGGGACTCTCTTCTAATACGAATGACCTCGTCGCATTCTCCGTCCCACCATTATGCGAAGGTCTCCTCTTGTTCGGGGGAATCCTCGTAGGAGAGATAGGATATTTCCTGCCAGAGGCTACAGCCACAGCATTCCTGACAATATCAATGAAAGAAGAATAGCAGGCCTCTAAATCTGTTTCCAGAAGATCCCGCAGCAGCGGAGTCTTCTCTCTCATTTCCGATTCTACCACCTGTTGAAATCGACTCCAGTCAGTCTTCTTTGTGGACAAACGGTTCGTGATCTTCCCATAAATCAAGGGAGTACTATCGAAGGAGAAGGAGATAGGATGGTGATCGCTTCCCCACGAATCCGAGATCTGCAAATAAGAAATGTCCCCGGCTATGCCACTCGTGCCAAATAATAGGTCCAAGTTAGTGTCGCGTTGCCCCCTAGCACCATCACAAGAACAGGTGTCCACGTTGACACATATAAGACCCCCACCATCCATAACATCATAGAGAAGGTCTCCCCTGGCATCCGTAGTAGGACAGTTCCATGTGGCATTCTTAGCGTTAAAATCACCCAGAACAATAGTGTCAAGGCCATTCATACCAACAGCACTGAAGATGGGCGCGAAGTCGCGTCTAGCCATCGGTTCGCTGGGATGCCTATAAACAGCAACTATGTTTATATTTCGAGAGAGATTGTTTGTCCTAACGCAAACAACGTCGTATCCAACAGGCAGGCAACCACGTATTGGCACCTCAGCAAAATCCACAGAAGTACGTAAAGACATAGAGACGCCACCACTCCCCAATCTGTTAGCGCCACTCACCGACCTGAAGTTGGGGAAGGAGACCCTACGCGGGCCTTTGCATCTAGTCTCCGTCAACACAACAACATCATACTCCATGACATGTTTCGTCAGTTCCTCCTTGCAGCTCTGATACCCTCGACAGTTCCACAAAAGAAGGTTGAATTATACAGTGGGGGGGGGGGAGGGAATCTCTCCCCATTCCGCATGTATACTGTCCTCCTTGTCCTTGATTGTTAAAATCTCTTGTTTTCTTCCTTATTTATACACCAGTATCGCCGCTCGGAGGGGGAGGGACACGATTTTGCCACTCATTTGTCAAAGCCTCAATCAGGCCATCCCTTGCTGAGGGAAACCTCCTCATTAACAACATAATGCTCTCAATAATCTCTTCCACAGCACTATATTCCCGGCCCTCGCTATTCCTCTCCGGTTTGCGCCGCACCACCTGGGACCAGGCAGCCCCGCGGGGCGCGGCCAAGGCCAGACCCCTCTTATCCCCCGCTATTTCCTCTTCACGTGTATTAAACTGGCCATAATAATTGCCAATCCCACCAGAGACTGACCGTTCCTTCGTACTTGATCTAGAGGGATCGCCTCGCACGCCGAAGCGATTACCACGCTCCGATCTCTCACGAGTATACGATGTATCCGGGGCTGCTGATTTTCGAAGAGGCAGGGCAGGCCAACTCACAGGGTCAATCCTGCTGTCCAAGGGCCTTACTGGAATTGGAATTTCCCCCTCAGCGATCCGTCTCGCACTAAGAAAAGAAACACCGTTATAGGCCATAATAATATTGATATTCTTATTTTTTCCATGCACAGGACAGCCACGGTATGTGGATTTATGCTGTCCACCACAGTTGAAGCAACATATAGATTTCTCACATTGACCATGCGCTTTTTCACCGCATACTATGCATCGCGTCTCACTTTTGCATGCATTTTTAGTATGTCCAAACTTGAAGCAATTAAAGCATTGCCTAGTCTGAGGAATAAATGGTCTTACTCTTAAATTAACTTCGTTGTGAAAAATTTTAAGATCCTTGACTTTGTCCAGCTTAAAGGTTATAGAAATATTACTCGAGGCCACCAGAGTCGATTTTTGCGTAACCGCATCCCACTTTGTTCGGTACATTCTTTCAATTTTAATAACATCCGACTTGTCCTGCATCGCATCCCAAAGCTCCGGAATCTCAGCCGGCCAATCTGAAACGACTCCTTTACAAACAACCGATCGTTGCTCTACATAAGCCTTAATCTTAGGAACATGCATGCCATCAATTAAATCAAGCGCACGGTTAGCATCAACCGCTTTTTTAAAAACTGCTTCCGCTGTAAAATGGTTAAGCATATCCACTGAAATCGGACAGATTTGTAAATCTAACAAGATCATCCAAATTTTAGTTTTATTCATGCCCTTGCGAGTCGTCGAATGTTCAGGTGCAAGTTTAATACTAATTCTGGCTTTACCTGAATGTTTATCATCGAATCTCGTGAATCGCTGAATCTCCGGATTATCCCTACATTTATATAGCTTGTGGTCACGTATAACATATATCTCCCTCTCCAAAGCAGACGGCAACAATCCCACGGTGGTCTCACGCGGTGAACCGCCCGTATTCACGTGATCACTCCACTACAATAACATGGTCATCTTGATTATTCTTGTCGCCCGTCGTTAAGCAATTCGTCAGCGGAACCGTTTTATGTACAAAAAATTCACGGTCCCCCGTGTCACGCTTCCTTTTTTCCACCCGATTCATATCCACGTCCATCTCATCCTCCCGACCGGATGGCTCATTTCGTCCTGTATAAATATCCATATCCCTCTGAAGCACAGGGGTATCACACCGACTGTCCATTCCAGTCCGGTTAATTTCCGTCTGTTCATTAAGCGTTAATTCTCTCGTGAACTCGTCAAATTGTTCCAGAGAGACACTCGTTTTGTATCTCTTATTGCACTGGGTGTCGCTTCTCTGTGTTCGCACATCGACGCTCGAATTCACGGATTTATCCAATATCTGGATATTTATCCTTACAAAGTAAGGGAACGCTCCCCCTCCGAGGGGGGAGCAATAATTCAGAAAATTAACCCTCCCGAATAACTGGGGACCGCGAGAAAATAATCGCGGCAAAACATATGCTCTACAGACGAGTATCAAAGAGGGGGAACACGAGCGCAGGCAGAACACGTCCGACTCGCACGACGGCTCGAGCGGAACTCTGCATCAGGTGATCGGGAGAGATGATTACTGGACGGATTATTAAAATTCGCTCCAGGGCCAAGCAAAACAATCGGTTCTTTTCAGAACCACCAAATATTAAGACAAGGAACACCTCAGCAACATCCAATCGGTTCTTTTTAGAACCACCAAATCGGTTCTTTTCAGAACCACCAAACATTAAGACAAGGAACATCTCGAAACTCGAAACATCTCGACAACATATATCAAGTTACGAATATCTTTCTATCCGTTTAATCCTTAATTTTTTGTATAAAAAAGAAAATAAAAATAATATAATATTTGTGAAAATAATGGTTAACAGCTACGTGATAATATCGCAGACTTTATATATTTCTTCACAATTTATAGCACATAAAAAATGGCTTCTCTTTCGCAAAAAATAAATCCAATTACCATAAACACGAGATACCATCACTTACATATAAAAATATTTTTTTGTTATATAAGAAAATATTTCAATGTTAGGAAAGACTGTGTAAAAAGCAAAAATGGATAAAAATCGCATTATAAACTTAATGTTCAAATTCGAAGAATCTAGGAATTCAAGAAATATTACAAAATAAATTTCGTATTTAATTTTAATATAAAAAAATAGAACGTGTTATCGCTCGTCGAAAGCAAAAGCTAAGTAATGTTACGGCCAATATTCCGAGCAATATTAATTAATTACGGTATTAAAATAAGAAGCTATATATATACATTTTGAATTGTAATTATCGAGCCAACGTTTTGACCTACTTGGTCTTCCTCAGGGCATTACATTCAAACTTACAAGTAGTATAAATAAAAATAATAATAACTGTTAGAGTTTACTTTATCAACACTGAAAATTATAGTCATCGCCGATGAACGATTACGACACGCAAAAGAAATAAGGTAAAAGCCAACTTCGAATTAAACGCCGTCACCGGCCACATAATTACAATAATTGTTACCTATTGCAATAAATCCTGATCTGAGTTATAGTTGACGGAGATGCTAATTTCGTGCATTTTCTGTATATTTTAAAAGGTTCTTGACGCAACACCGATTTCTACTTCCATTTAATATCAGACATGACAATTTCCGACGTTGAGCATGACTGATACTAGGATCATACAGAGGATTGCCCCTTTTAAAATATACGGAAAATGCACGAAATTAGCATCTCCGTCAGCTGCAACTCAAATCAGGATTTATTGTAAAATTATTGTAATTATGTGGCCTGTGACGGCGTTTAATTCGAAGTTGGCTTTGACCTTATTTCTTTTGCGTGTCATAATCGTTCCATCGGCGATGACTATAATTTTCAGTGTTGATAATGTGAATTTCAACAGTTATTATTATTTTTATTTATATCACTTGTAAGTTTGAATGTAATGCCCTGAGAAAGACCAAGTAGGTAGAAACGTTGACTCGATAATTATAATTCAAAATGTATTATCGTTTTTTATTAATACCCTAATATTGCTCGGAATATCGGCCGTAACGTTACTTAGCTTATAATTTTAATATTTCATTTACTTATAAATAAGATACGGAAAATAATGCGACATCGTAAAAATTATAAAATATCGCGAAACAATTTTTTATATAATTACATATGCATTACGTATACAATAGAATATAATTATAGGTAATAATGTTGTAATTATAATTATCATATTATTTGTAATTATATTATTCCAGTAAACACATACTTAGTCGGTGGAATAATAGTTGCAGATGCATAATAATACAATTATAATTACATATTCACCTATGATTGTTATATTGTATGTAATACGTATTAATTGTGTGCATCAAATTGTATTAAAAATGTTTTTTTAATCAAATGCACGCGCGAGCAATACAGCATGACTGACCATTTTTACGCGTTCGCGGTTCTGTATTTGAACCTTTTATCGACCGTGACGGTAACGTAGCGCGCTCGCCTGCACCGCTCTGCACCGTAGCTCACCGGGTAACGGAACTCATTAATGCTCCCCACGAATTGCTCACACGGACGCACGGTAGAGAGACATGGTTGCCGCGTCTTGGATTTTTTAGCAATACGGAACCTGAAAATATGCTTTCTGGCCGTCCGTAGCAGAAGGCAGTAACGTATCAAGGCTGATAAGCATCCGCTTTTTATAAATTACATATATTCTTATGCACACATGTGCAATACATGTGTCTCGCGTACTTGGCGCGAGACACTACCGTGTCTCTTGATAATATCTATCTAATTATTATGTGTATGTTTATAATAATTGTCTGATGACAAATAATAACAGTAGCACAATTGAGAATGTGAATTAGTATACATAGTATATATTGACGCGGGTACTTATTAGACTTGGCAATTTACTGCATCTCTTGCACCTCAAATAATTTTTTTCTTGTAATGTAAATGAATGCTGTAAAACTATTTCAAAGAATCTATCCATTCTTGATGGGGTAAAACAATAACTTCTATAACACAAATGCAATAAATATTAAATTTATATAGTATTGATTTATATAACTAATTTTATTCTGTCTTTATATAGAAAAATATACACTCAGTCTTAGTATCAGAGTAGTAGGGTAACGCAGCTGATGAACAGTATAGATAACAAACTGACGAAAAATCTTAATTATTATAACATAATGATATTAATAATTAAGATTTTTATCCAGTTTGTTAATTATCTATAACTGCATAACGTGCAGTTTACGCCGAAGCGGCTGTTTTAACGCGAGCGATATGTTTCGTCGACGGATGATTAGCTAATTATGATTGTATACAGAATACTGAATATTTG
Source organism: Temnothorax americanus (assembly GCF_048541705.1). Lineage (NCBI taxonomy): Eukaryota > Metazoa > Arthropoda > Insecta > Hymenoptera > Formicidae > Temnothorax > Temnothorax americanus. The sequence continues at coordinate 5,723,694 of NW_027509802.1, forward strand.
CGTAAAGTATCGTTGCCTCGCGAATAAAGTCGAAGGACCGTCGAGAAGAGGAAGCTCGCGGTGCTTTCATTTCCCTTTCGAGTGCGCTTTTCAATCTTTTATCCGTTTTCGCCTCCGTCTTCGTTTCCATTGTTAGTATGCGACAGCCGTTACTCACTCCATGAAGAGTATCATTGCTTTGTCGAATAATATATAAACAAAAGAGATGTCGACTTTCCTTGTGCTTAGAAATCCAAACAGATTTGATTTCGAGAATCATAAAGAAATTGTATTGTGTTACTTTTTTTCCATCGCGGCGAGTACCTAATCGTTTTTATACATTTATAGTTTACAAGTATACATAGTACTTGAAAAGAAAGAAAAAAGGTGATCGTCGCGTTTTTTTTAACAGAGACGGGCAAACGTGTAACTGTGTTCACGTTGCCCGACTTAAATCAAACTCGGATGCTACAAGTATTTAGTTTTTATCCATCGGGACTTTAGGATGCCGCGAATGCTGATATCAAGAATAATTATGATTTATCTTAGTGGAGTACGTACATCTTTTCGGCTTAGAAACGAAGACGATGACGATCAAACGAACGCTTCCGTTCTTGTCCCAAAATTGTTTTCGTTTTCTCTTGTAGCGAACGTTTCGAGGAATTTGCTTACGACGGTTCGTTAGCATATGTCTCGCGGTACTTAACGATTATACGGAGCCGTCATATTTTCCACAACGCGTCGGGAAAAAATTGAATAGTTTCTATATGTATTCAGAGAATATGTTGATTCATCATATTATTCTTTCAAACTTGCTTCCTCCTTTTAAAAATTTACACCAAGAGAAACTTTTGTTACATATTACTTTTATTTTGATTTTTTTTAACATCTTTATTTTTTAAAAAGGAAACGAAAACCGTAGAAGACAATTATTAAACTTATCTTTATCGTGTTGAAAATTCATTTAATTTTATCGCTACGTGTCTCAACTTCTCTTGTTAAAAACAAAAACTAATTTTATAGCTTTATGATTTTACATATAATTGTTAAGGTGGCTCTAAAGTGACATCGTTAGTCAATAATACAACTCACATAAAACTTGATAAAATACATTATGATTTTTCCTGAACATCTTATCTAAATAAAAATTATTAATATTGATAATGTTTCCATTGATTTTTATAAGTAGTTTATAAATTTATAATAACTATAAAAGGTCGATTGATTAATGTTGTCTTGATTCTTTCGCGTCAGTGCGCAAGTACTGTGTAGATAGTGTAGATCTAGCAGCCGACTCGCTGTCTCCCCGCTGGCGTATATAACCTCTAGGCCGGTATTCATAGTCGGTTCTTATATTTAAGTCCGTCTTAAGTACGATCTTAAGATGCCATTAACCAATCACAGAGCCGTATTAGCATCTTAAGATATTACTTAAGAAAGTCTTGAAATAAGGTCTGATTATGAATACCGGCCTTAGCGTGTCCATGACATTTTACTTCCGTGACACGCACATGCATCATCACTTTCTCGATCAAATATTTCTTAAAAATCCATGGCAACACACAACCTTTCATATACCACTGGAAAGCTTGTGACTTCATCTTTCAGTGTTCAGTTTTTTATTAACATCTCTAGTTTTTCTTAAAAGATATTATATCATTTCCGGTAAAAATTCAATAACCTCCCATAAGAGCTATGTTAAAAAATGATTTTTTATATTGCTCGTTTGCAATAATTTACATGGCAACAGGGTCTCAAATTTTAAGAGATGGTTTATTATATGTTAAAGAACAACCTTCCAAAGTTTTATTTATATAGCTAGTCTTTTAGTTTACCTTAGAACCACTTTTTTCAGTTTTGTCAGATGCGATTTGTGCGAGCTTATTTCGTGGAGCAAATATTTTGTTGCGTTTTCGAGAAAGTGTTCATCCGATCATTAGCGAAACGACGCAATCCATTTATATTCGATCACGAGGGACTATGCGCAAATTTTCGCATTGTTTGCGGATTTTATAACTTTATTGACAAATATAAGATCTAAGATCTTCCGCATAACTGATTTACGATTAAACTTGCGCTTTATTGAGGCTCAGATGTACATCCGTCTGTATCACGTCAATAAAAATCTGGCAGCAAAACGTGTATGAATTCATTCGTTTAGCAAAGGATGCGCGTTGACCTTAGAAGCGCACGTTGGAATTTCATCCGGAGGGAAAAAACATTGTCGCGTTTTTTTAATCTTTCTGATTCTCAAAATTAAATTCTTCGTGTATATTTTTTTGTGCAATGCTCATAATATTATTTGATTTTTGTAGATTAATTTTCTTTTCATGAAATATATTTTGGCAACTATGCCGTCTATAGAAAGAAATCTGTCGGACCTGTGCTAACTCGGACCACGTGCGTTTCTGACGTTTAGATATTAGTGAAATTCGGTTAGAGTGATTGAATTCTCTTAGAAAACAAAAAAATGACCTGTCTCGTTTTTTGATAGAAATTCGATAGAGATGCTAAATATTAATTTATTAGGTGCGTTCAGGAAGACGCTATTAGTGCTATTTGCTTATTTTATCCTTGTTTTACACCTGATGAGCGATAAAGATAAAATGATGCAATAGCGCTAATAGCGCGCTTCTCGAACACAGCCATTGTGTTATAAATTCGACGTTCGCTTTTCGCGTGAGACTGGCATCGGCTTCCTATCTCGCTAAACGGGCCTTTTTAAGTCGGATACGTTTCTTTTATTATAATATAGGGAAGAGAAGAAGCTATAGGGATAGGTACGCATACATTTTGTACGACAATATTGGGGGTCTATCGTTTGTATAATACGATTATTTTTTCTCTGGGCCCGGAGCCTCGTCCACGATGACGATATCGCGGACACGGGATGTCTCCAGGATCGTGCTTCGATTATTTTGTACTAAGAATAATTTTGCATAAATTTCTTTTGTGCCTTTTATATCACATGTATTTTTCAAGCAAAGTTCATTTGTAGAATTTACGCGATGGAAGATATATATGGGGCGTTCCGCGCCAAATCGGACACCATTTGGGTTTTGCATCTTCGATTTTTTTGAAAATTTTTTATGTTATAGTATTAGTTAAAAGAGGCCTCCATGATTTTTTTCAAATTTTTTTGTCGAACCGTTTTCAAATTATCGATTTTTGAAAAATTACGTTACTTTTTTTTAACGCCCATAACTTTATGAAAAATGGGCCAAATGGGACGTTTTTTTTCAAATTTTTTTTAAACACTTTTGATTAAAAAAATCAAAAATTTTTTTCAAACTGTGTTTTTATAAGATTTTTATTGGCAAAAATTTTCGATTTACAAAAAACACGTACTGATCAATTTTCTCCAAAATTTTTTGTAAAAAACTCATCGATTTCACAACTTTTAAGCCTAAATTTATAATGATTATGTGTGTTTGTGTGTGTATTGCATAACCCATAAAACCTGAGAACAAAATCGCGCGAACAAATCTATGCGCAATTCTTCTCTAACAAAAATTATATTCAGAGCAAAGAATCATTAGACAAGCGATATAAACAGGAACGCAGAAATATTATTGTGTAATTCCAGACGAAGAAGGCACTTTGAGATTTAAACAATTTTCATCATCTGTTGAATCTTGAATTTTTAAAATATTTAAACGTGTAAAAAAATAAACGTTACTTAATAAAAAAAATTTATCAAGCATAAATAATAAACGCTTTAATTTCACTGTATTTTTTTCTGAAATCAATTTGTAAACTACTTAGTAATCACTATGTTTTAGATAATTATTAATAGTAGTTCCTGTGTAAATTATTTTTTCTTTTCAGATATTTTTCAGCACGGATAAATAAAAGATGGAAATTAAAAAATTGAAAAAAAAATAGAACCCGTCATTATCTCATTATAAATTTAGGCTTAAAAGTTGTGGAATCGATAATAGTTTTTTACAAAAAATTTTGGAGAAAATCGATTAGTACGTGTTTTTTTGTAAATCAAAAATTTGTGACAAAAATTTGAAAATTTTATAGAAATACAGTTAGAAAAATTTTTTTAATATTTTTTATTGTTTAAAAAAAATTTTTTTGAAAAAAACGTCCCATTTGGCCCATGTTTCGTAAAGTTATGGGCGTTTAAACAAAAAGTAACGTAATTTTTTAAAAATCGATATTTTAAAAACAATTCAACAAAAAAATTTGAAAAAAATTATGGAGGCCTCTTTCAACCAATACTATAACATGAAAAATTTTCAAAAAAATCGAAGATGCAAAACCTAAATGGTGTCCGATTTGGCGTGGAACGCTCTATATACATAGATAAACACATGTGTGTGTGAGTCTGTGTGTATGTGTGTGTGTGTGTGTATACATCTTCTATCGCATAAATTCTGCAAATGCACTTTGCTTGAAAAATACATATGATATAAAGGCACAAAATAAAAATGTATGCAGAATTATTCTTATTGTTAGTACAGAGTAATAGGAGCATGATCCTGGAAAAGTCCCATGTCCGTGATATCGTCATCGTGGACGGGGCCTGGGGCCCACAGAAAAAATAATAAAAATAATATATTTATGTGCGTATGCGTATGTGTATGTGCGATTGCGTATGCGTGTGCATGAATATGTATGTTCAATTGCATTACGGTTTTATATATGTAATATTATTTACTTTCGGAAGGAGACATTAACAATAAAAAAAATAACATATATATTTCATTTATATATATAATTTTCGTTTATATTTCCCAACATTTTATCAACGAAATAATAAATAAAGAGTTTTTTGTCCTAAATAACATTACCGTTTTTCTTTCTTCAAATATACCCTAGAATTCCAAAAAATCCTGATTTTACCATACTAAGTGTACGCTACCGAGCAGTGTACTAAGAGAGAGAGGGACAGCAATGAGAGAGGGAAAGAGGGAGAGGGAGAGAGAGAGAAAGAGAGAGAGAGAAAAAGAGAGAGAGAAAGAAAGAGAGAGAGAGAGAGAGAGAGAGAGAGAGAGAGAGAGAGAGAGAGAGAGAGAGAGAGAGAGAGAGGAATAAATGGGTGCATGCAAATTACATACATAGAGAAAAATAATACGAGAGATATCTGTCCTTGTCTAACGAGGCATCTGTAATCTGTACAATATATCTGTCAAAGCTCGTTCTTTGAAACGGCTTCATAGATCGCAAAATCCTTTTACAGGAGTAAAGTTTAGGTACTAATGAAGGGTGGGATTGTAAAATAATTAGTAATAATTGAAAAAAATGTAAAAATGCCTAACGAGATATCTGTACCATGGTAGAAATACAAGGGTATGCTCTTGCGCATATTTCCGAACCCAGCCAATCAGCGACTTGTTCAAGCTTACGTCACACTGAGCGGCACATTTAAGCAGCGAATCTATAATAGTCATTTATAAAAGCATTTTGAGCGGACAATATGTGAATACAAAATAATGTTGATCATTTATGTGAGAGAAAATTCTGTTTTATAAATAAATAAATATATATAAGCGAAAATATATAAATATAAAAAACGCACGTGACATACGGATAAACGCTCATCGTTTCCCGAATTTGTCTCTCGTTGTAGATGTTAGAAACGTTATTGTTAATTGACGAATTTTATAATTATTTTATGTGGGTTTGTCTAAATATATGATATTACAGAAAATATTATTATTATTAAGAAAAAAAGAATTGTGTGCATTGAATAAAAATCATTGCGACGTACGGAAAAATTTCACATAAAACGAGATTTTAATTTCCAGTCATTTATTATTAAAATTCTGCGAATTATTAGTTTTAATCAAAACTGGTCGGAAAACGATTGGAAAAGAATTGTCAGCTGAGACGCAAAACAAAAATATATTGTGGCGTACGACATAAAGAACTATATATGCAGAGGAAAGATGCAGATAAAAGATCAAATAACAATAAATGCAAATATTTAATATACAGGTTTTTTATTAGTAAATTTTGACATCTTTCTTTTTTTTTGCCTGTGATTTGCGATTGCAATCGCTCGGTTCATTTCGCGCAGCCTAATATATGTCCTAGTCCTAATGAGGCATAGTAATGCCTCTCTCGGTATTTTCAGTGCGGCTACCTGGGCTTCTAGACGACGTCTGAAAGCATAAAACTATATAGTGCTACTTTTAAAACTACACCCAGCAAACCAGAACTATATATATTTATGTATTAGTAATATAATAACGATATGTAATGTCAGCACATTTATGTGGTTTGTTATGTAACTGTGTAAATATGGTTGAGCTGACATTACATATCGATGTTATATTACTGACACATATACGGTTCTTATTTGCTGGGTATACTTTGTGCTTGATGGGAACAGTAATTTATAACTTACATTTGTAACATGATAGCTTCTGTACTGGACGATGCTGGTGTCTGTTCTTCTGTACTGGACGATGCTGGTGTCTGTTCAACATCCATCGAAACTTCATTTGATACAGGCAAAGGCATTGTTTCAGCTAACACATTTTCGTTTGATGTTAGTGGAGGTACTGCATGGAGATGCAACGTCGGGATAGCATCAGGATGTATCTTCCTAGTTCGTGTAGGTGAATAACCTAGTAGATGTTCTTGTAAGGGCTTCGTAAAAGCTTCATCAGCAAAATGCTTCGAACATATCCTAGCTGAAGCAAACAAGGTTTAAGATTCTTAAATATATGCTTATAATAATAAACAAGAGAAATCTGTGGTACAATATTAGTTGCTTTCCATTTACATCAAAACTCAGATAATTCTCACTTGTGACGTCATAACTCAGTTAAATGCACGTTCCTTTTGCATGATGGCAAGTGAGATTCAGCTGAGTTTTTATCTACAATCGAGACTGTTGCGATAATCTGGGAACGCACGGTTGCGAGAGATAGGGTAGCACAGAGAAATCAGACCGTTATGTATGAAAGTCGCATTTATTCTGAAGACGATACACACTCGCACGCCGGTAGCTGATATCTGCGACAGAATTCGGAGCAGGAGCACAGGTGATAAGAGAGGGGTGGTTTGGTCTATCCCGGCCCGCCTCGTGCCGACCTCGTGTCAGCATTCCGATCGCGAAAGTTCGAGAAGCGCGAAAACTAATCGTCCTCAACAGAGACCATGTGCTTTAATGAATCTAATAAACTCACATTAAAAGTGAGGCTATGGACCGGTATTATTATTATGCGATAGCTTTGTCACCAAAATAAGCAAGTAAATACAAAATGACATATCTTACCTGAGTATAAAAATACTCACATATCTGAGTGACTCAGATCACTTGAGTGTAAATGGAAAGCAACTATTACTATACAAAAGTACATACCATTTTTTGGTGAAATATTTTCTTTTCCGCATGCTTGACGCCACTTATTACATAGTGCTGGATCTTTTGGGAAGGAAAAATATTTTATTTTATTTCCTTCGATCTTTCTGGTCTTTGCCAGATAGTTCCCACACCCTTTCACATTACACGTCATTGCGTACACTGTAATAATCACAAACGAATTACTCGACATAAACAGCGAACCGAGCGAACGCAGCCATTGCGAATCACCGAGTACATCCGATTCATTCCGATGCTACACGAATATGACGTAAGCTTAAACAAAAGTGGTGGGAATGCGCAGTGGTCTGACACGGTATGAGCATACCCTTGTATTTCTACCATGATCTGTACCACATGGGCCCGATTCTCTAACGAGAAACATATGCGCTGACACTGCTCTAACAGAAAGGCTGCAAATTGATTGGCTGTCGCACAGTTTTTAGCCAATAAGCTTGCAGCTTTTCTGTTAGAGCAGAGTTTACGCATACGTTTGTAGATAGAAAATCGGGCCCCATATCTGTCAAAGCTCGTTCTTTGAAACGGCTTCAGAGATCGCAAAATCCTTTTACAGGAGTAAAGTTTAGGTACTAATAAAGGGTGGGATTGTAAAATAATTAGTAATAATTGAAAAAATGTAAAAATGCCTAACGATGAGATATTATCTGTACCACATATTTGTCAAAGCTCGTTCTTTGAAACAGCTTCATAGATCGCAAAATCCTTTTATAATAATTGAAAAAAATGCCTAACGAGATATCTGTATTATATATCCACATATATCTGTCAGTTCGATTGCTGTGTGTACAAACCAGACAATGTAGCCAACCCCGAAACTGCCCACAGCTGCATGCGCCATCTCTCGCAAGATCCGTGAACTACTGCTGTGACATGATTGCTGCTCTGCGTGAATATTTTTGTGAAAAATATACACGATCGTTTCAAAGCTCTCATTTTTATTCCAGGCTTAATTTCAAAGGTACGTTATTGTTTGTGCACGTCTTCTGAAGGGTGGGAAAGTTTAATTTCGTACATATTACTTATACAACTGTTTATATTAGAAAATAAGGTTATGAGGTGTCAGCATTTTAAATTTTTTTTCAATTATTGCTAATTATTTGACAATTCCACCTTTCATTAGTACCTCTACTTTACTCCTGTAAAAGGATTTTGCGATCTGTAAAGCCGTTTCAAAATGAGACCTTTGATTGTAATTGTCGGTAATTTGAACGACTTTAGCATCCCCTTAAAGCGGGGAGCACACACTTCTGCACAACGCATTAAATTTTATCTTTTCCGGCACACGTTAACAGTTACGACCTCTATAAATCAGAATATATAAAAGTTGAATCATATTAAATTTATGGCATAAATTACCAGTTACTGAAACTCAGTATAAACTAAAGCATTGAAATCGCAATGTTGAACTTTACCGGTTCCGGCAGAAATTAACGGTTACGGCCTCTATAAATCAGCTTTAATGCGTATGCATAAGAAAATTTATTGGTCCATACATATGTGCATAAGGAAATAGACCAAATTTTCTTATGCTTGCGCATTATGCGTTATACAGAAGTGTGTGCTCCCCGCTTAAAGCAGCAAGAAACGACGCAGTAGCCAATCAACGTATTGCTTTTCCGTAAGAACCAAAAGTTTATTGGCTACCGCGTCGCTTCTTGCCGCGCGGCAAGCGTTTCCGCGTCCTGTGTGCAGAAGCCATAACCAATCAGAAGCGCGAATATGCGTAACCAAAAATGCGAAACGCTTCTAATGCTGGGTCTACAATGCGAGTCGCAAAGTCGCAAGAATTGACTAATCACATTTGAATTTGAGGAGAATAATTGACTGTGATTGGTCAATTCTTGCGACTCACGACTTTACGACTCGCATTGTAGACCCAGCATAAGACCCGGTCTACAATCAGTCGTATGTCGGAGTCGGGTGTCGGAACGTAGCCGATTGTCCAATAAGGAAAATTTGTTTCCGAAAAAGAAATTTTCTCATTGGACCATCGGCTACGTTGCGACATCCGACTTCGGCTGCGGTCCACTTGACACTACAAATGCTTTGAAGCGTTCTTCTTCTCCTTCTTTCTTCATTAAAAGAAAGAAGAAGAGAAATATTTGGAAGCATTTGCAGCGTCAAGTGGACCGCAGCCTCTGACATACGACTGATTGTAGACCGGGCCTAATGCTAGGTCTACAATGCGAGTCGTAAAGTCGTGAGTCGCAAGAATTGACCAATCACAATCGAATTTGAGGAGAATAATTGACTGTAATTGGTCAATTCTTATGACTCACGACTTCTCGTCATGACGGAAAGTCGAATTTTAGTCGGCGTTTTTTTAGACATTCGCCGACTTCAAATCGACTTCAAGTCGACTTTCGTCCTTAAAAAAGTCGACTTTTCTGCCAAAAGTCAGTTTCGGTAGAAGTCGACTTCCCGCCAACTTTTAAAGTCGATAAAATAAACCGCCGCGTACGTCTGGAGGTCGGTTGTGTATCTTCAAGTGAGGTAAAAATGACAAAAGTTTTTATTAGATTTTGATAAATAAAATCGTAGATACACTAATGAATTTTCTCACTTTTGTAATTTTTACCTCATTATTTCAAGATACACAATCGACCCTTTGCTGGAAGGCTAAAACTGATGCATTTTGATTTTTTTTCATATATAAAATAATTTAATTATCTAAAAAACTGTATAATTACAATCCTAATGTTTTATTCTTAATTACAAAGGCGGCCACTGTATGCCGTCATATCTGTGCCACTTCTGCGTGCGCGGATTCCGGCAGCCACTTCTTGTAAGCTGACAACAGAACTAAAATTATAAATATATAATATCCACAGACTTTTATATATACTAGACCATTAACATCTATGGACGCACTGCCGAAAAGCTGATGCGAGTGCGAGGTGCAAATGTGAGTGAAGGCGGCCATATTGAATTAACAATAAGTCACTTAGGGTGCGTTCAGATTCTCCACCCGGGTGCCCCAAGCCACCCAAGCGCCGTTCAGATTCTTTCTATTTCACCCAGGTGGCGTCCGAGTGTATCGTTCAGATTCCTCGCCAACACACCCGGGTGAGGGGAGAAAGCACTCTGTCTCTGACACAGGGTGCCGGCGGGTAGATTTTGCCGTCGAAAGAAAAGTGCGCGAATAGCAAACTGAACTTTGAAGTGAGGGGAAGGGTGCTTAATTTTACAATATGAATCGTAAGCTCCTGGTCACGGAGAATGGTTCTCCACTTATTGAGAATAATAAACTGGTCGTATGGAACGATGATGGTAAGTTATTTACTGATGTGATTTTATTAACGTTCTGAACAACAGGAGGTTATGGTGAATGGTTTCTTCATCTGGGCCACATTCGACATAAGTCCAAGTTTATGTCAACGTACAAAGAAATTCGTTACGTACTTAACGTAACGTAGCTTGTACGGTGGACTTATGCAATTCTTTGTCAATCTTCAAATGATTTATTTTTCTTTTATTTCAACAGATAATTGTCCGGTGTACCTTGATTTAACACCTGAAAATCTAGCATCTTTCAATCTGCGTGTTGAAATAAATTCCTCAGGCAAGTTATTGGTTTTAGTAACTTCTGTTTTACTAAATATTGTATGTGAGACTATTTTATTCGACGAATCTTTAAAGATACATAATATATTAGTTGTATTTCTTATGCGACCCAGCTGGCCAAGTTTATTGATATTCAATTAATATATTAAATAATAAATTTTAATTAAATAGTGAATTGAATATTAATAAACTTGGCCAGCTGGATCGATATAAGAAATACAACCAGTTGTTTTTAATTATTTTCTGATTTAATAACTTAATTATTTCTCAAATAATATATTTATTGGTAAACAGGTGAGACTTCAGTGCCAGAAACAGAACTGTTGTTCGATGAACAGCCTGTTGTAAATTCTGAAGAAAATAAAAAGTCAACAGTTAACATCTCTAGCAAGAAAGGTAAACATACGCATTTTTTTATATTGTAATTTTTTTCTTCTTATGCACTTTGTCTGCTTTATTCATTACCAATTCTTTTTTTTGCCACAGGTGCAGCGTCATGGAAGGATGATTATGCCGTTAAAACTCTCATTGACGAATGGAAAGGACATGAGAGCTATTTCAAGAGCACTACCATTACTAACAAAAAAGTCTGGGAAATGATAGCTAGCAAGTTAAAAAAAGAGAACCCATTCTGGAACTATACCGGACAGCAATGTGAAGACAAATTTAAGGACCTCAGAAAACACTATGTAAAAGCTAAGGATCAGAATGAGAAGGGCAGTGGTCTTCCAGTTGCTACATGCAAGTTTTATAACGAAATGGATGATGTTCTTGGCGATAAGCCAGCTGTGAAGCCTGTGTCCATAGCTTCAACACTAAAGAGGCGTAATGAATTTGATACTCAGAACTGTTCAAGTGCATCTTCTGTACTCATAGGCAGCAGTGAAGGCGACAGTGAAAATGGATGTATTTCTACTCCTAAATCTAAAAAAAAGAAAAGTATTACTGAAAGAAACATTGAAAGGCTACTTACCATAAGAACAGAGGAATCTAAGAAAAAAGAAGAGGCGCAACAGAAGAGGCACACTGAGCGTATGGAGCGACAGGATCGTGCCATTGAGGTTTATCAAAGTGCAATGAACCGACTCCTAGAGAAGTTATAGGAGTTGTAAGTGGTGTATAGTTTTTCTCTGTTTTGACAATGTGCATTACTTTCTTTAATTCCTCTCTTATTTTTTATTGTGGAGTTCCATATTATTGAAGCACTTGACACTTCCGTTGGCTACTAGAGAGACCAAGAAGGTCTATGACCAAAGATTAAATTAATGTATGATTTCGTTATTTGATACAGTTCTCCAGCTAGTCTGAGATGATTTCCGTTTATTGTGCAATTTTTGTTTTGTTCCTAATTTGCATTTACTCTTAATATTACTCTTATTATTATTTAGTAGTATTCTTTTTTTTATATTAATCTTTAATAGTTTAAGTACTTGTCTCTTAAGTTGTAAAAAATCAAACTCACATAATTGTGTGAAATTAATTGTATATAATTATAGAAGAGTTTGATTTTTTAAGGATGGTCTTACCTCAAATATTTTTAAGATTTCTTTTAAATATTGTCAGCTCTTATGTACCTCCTATATTTTTATGTTAAAAGTATAAAAGAATTTAGACATGATTTAATAGTAAGAATGTAGGATATTAATTATCATACAAAAGATATAGGAGTTACATTTTTTTGTGATTGATGCTACCTCAAGTATTATTGGGGTTATTAGATTCTTTGCATATGTTGTCAATTCAGGTATTTAGTATGATTTAATGATTAAAGACTGAGAAACACTTTGAGTTATGTTAAGGATATATATATTTTTTGTAATATATAATTTTAAATATATAAGTTCTAAGGATATATATTTTCTAAGTAAAATGACATGATTGAGAATAAATACAGTTCTATAACAAATATTTATGCTTTGATTCAATTACTTTAGTTTCCATCAAGAAACCTTGTTTACTGACAAAATAATACATGATTAGAAGTGTTACATGACTATACTAAACTAAACAAGCGTTGCGAGATAATTCCTTTTTGCCACACCACCAGCATCATCTTCATCTGCCACTAGGTCTTGAACAGCATGGACTTCATTTTCCTGGCCTTCTACGATGTATTCTTCTATGTTTTCATCAAGTTTTTCGAGGCAGATGTTGTGAAGAACTGTGCAAGCAATTATCACAAAAGGGATCATGTCCGTTCTATTCATGTCTAGATACTTCAGCCTCCGAAATCTTCCTTTCAACAATGCAAAAGCCCGTTCAATGACTTGCCTAACTTTAGACAGTATGTCGTTGAATCTTTTTTGAGCCTGCAAAGAAAAATGTCCTGATAATTTCATGGTTTGGACATGCAGCAAAAAAATTTAAAAATGTTTACCATGTGAGAAAGACTAAAAAATGAAAAACTAATATGATTGTATAGATACAAGCACCGAAGATCCAAACAAAGTATGTGCGTACGGTGTACCGGGAAATCTCAGTTGCGCACAAAATAATTCGGACACAGCAGGTTGATGAATCGGACACAATAAGAACCCATAGCGGTTAGAATCGGATACAATGCTAATCGGACACAATTTCACATGGGTTTGTAATTTTCTACGCAAATCGAGATCTACACATATCGACCGGTGCTTTAAAGGTCGATTGTTCCAACCTGTTGGTAAACTACCTAATAGTTAAATCATATATATGTCTTTGTTTATTGTTTACATTAGACAAAGATAGATATATGATTTAACTACTAGGTAGCTTACCAATAGGTTGGAACAACCGGCCCTAAATCATTGACAAGGTCTATAACTGTACAGTTACATATAGGTTTACAACTTTCCGCACGAAGCGAAGTTCGTTTCACCTCGTCGATAGAAATTGTGTCCGATTGGCCCTGTGTCCGATTTCAACCGTTGTTTGTCCGTTTCTTATTATGTCCGATTAATTTAACCTGCTGTGTCCGATTTGTTCTGTGCGTAACTGGGACTCATTCGTACGTACTCACCGCTGTAAGATTACCACGATCACGAAAAGCAGAAATACACCAACGCAAGACAGGGTAAGCTTTGTCACCAATGATGTATTCCTCGTTAGGGAAATATAACTGTCTATCCCTCTGCACTTCTGACCAAAGATCAGAATTCCTGAACACCCTTATATCACCGACAGATCCTGGGTAACCGGTAAAGCAATCCAGAAACACCAACTCAGAGTCGCATATAGCCTGAAGTATAACAGCATAGTTTTTCTTGTAGTCTTAGTAGGACAGAGGGGCTTTTTGAAAAAAAAATCATGGCAAGTTTAAGCATATCCGGTATTCAGAGATAATGTTTATTTTAATTTCAAACCTGCTCAACAAATTTTACGCATAAAATCATATTATGATTAGAATATTGGAGAAACTCAACAAAATAAATATTTGCATTGTATTTTAAACTAAAAAACTTACATGTGGCTGCTTTATGGAAATGTGAGTACCATCCACAGCTCCAATTATGTCAGGTAGCACTGACAACCTCTGAAATTTCTCTTTCACTGTTGCTAATCTGTCTCCTCTTGGCCACTGTACGACATCTCCAGCGATGTCGTTCAAGGCTTGTACAACTCTCATAAAACTGACACTTAGTGAGCTTTTGCCCATATCAAATCTTTCCCCTACAGACCTGAAACAAATATATTTATTTACAGGCAAGGTTCATACTTCATACTCACATAGTTCTAATTTTCTTGGTCGTAAATCACATATCAACATAATACACTTTAAAACCTGTAATTACATAGTTTTCACTGTCTCTTTAAAAAAATATTTTAAGAGAAACTTACCTGTAGGAATCTGGTGTAGCCAGCAACCAAAGGGTTGCAAGCAATTGCTTCCTGACTGGAATGGGAGGTTTCACACCAATATTTCCTTGCAAAGTTGGTGCCAATCTCTGTTCGAGTCGATTGTACGTTGTAGGTGTCATGCGAAAATGCTGTCTGAACTGTTCATGATGAAATTGTGGGATTGTACGTTCTATATAATCTAAAATTCTTGCAGGTTTACGTTGGGGTCCTCGCAACTGCAAATGTATTCGCATATCCAACTCATCGTCAGAGGCATCACTATCATTACTGCTGTCACTATCACTTTCCATTATCTCTTGTAAAAAATTATTGCTAATAGTTACAGCCAATGCTACAATTCCTTGGCGATCCATTAAGGTTAGGTATTTGTTGTTAGACGTTTTGTTTGTGTGGCGCCTTCATACGGCCCCTAGGTGCGTTCAGATTCTCCAGCCTACCGAGGCCACCCGACAGTAGCTCCGCCCACTCCCGGTCCACCCTACCCTCACCCTCAGAATGAGAAATCTGAACGCACCCTATCGGGTGTTTAGTTGCTCATGATGTGCGTTTATCTGCATTCGTTATTACAGTACATAACGAAGCAGGCGAATGTTTTTGTGTTAAATATTGGTACATGTTATCAATAAGTTTGTAAGTCATGCCTTCAACGTGTACCGTACTTGAATGCCGAAATCGAACCACTACTCCTGTAGTATTAAACCCTTTATTTTGGACGTTCGGTATATCCCAGACGATTGCATAGAAATCTTGTATAAAACCACTTGTATAGAATCTGTAGTATAGCATATCTTGACTAAAATCAACATGGTGGCAAGCATCATGGCCGAGATGCCGGTCAGCGGTCTAGTATTGTATAGAAGTCTACTCTATGATAATATCTAAATATTATTTTATAAATTAAAATCTCATATTTTTCATCCAAACCCCAGATTTCTAGCAGTTTGTATTTGGACACGACTCCCTGCGACTGCAGCGTTTGTACTATTGCTTGAGTGCGTGGTATCAACCTGAAAAAATCATATTGAATTGATGTAATCTATTCGATGAATCAACGTGAAATCGAAAGGGATAGAATAACGATTTACCTGGCCTATGACTTGGTGATGCTCCCAGGTGTCGTCAGCAGCGACGGAACAAATCGTTTCAGCTTAGGGTACACTTGACCCTCCAAGAAGAAATACGCGAACCATTTTACACCGTCCACAGATGCTCTATGTCCATCGATGGTAGTGCCCATCCGGCCTTTCCAAATGTACCAGACACGCGGAAAATGATCTTCCCGGTTCCTTGATTATATCTATAAATGAAAATAATATTGGATCATAATGAAGATTAATATCTTTATAAATAAATAGGAAAAACATTATAAAGCAACAATTTGATAAAAATACCTTGGCGGTGGATCAACCAATGGTTCACTAAGATGGCATAGCGTGGAAGCGAATTTCGGCAATCATTCGGGTTCTATCGCCGTGACACCTCGCATATACATCTTATTCGTTTCATACACCTCTTTATAAACCACCTATTCCGGACTGATTTTCCGTAAAACGCACGAAGAATGCATGAACACAGGTTCCTCCATTTCTGATGGTGTTCTGAAAGATGGTTCAGAATGGAGAGGTCGCATTCAATAGGTCTTAATTATCGATGATAATTAATAACACACCATACCTAACCTCTAAAGCATGTTTCCACTTGGCCTTATCCTGATCCCCTTTTAGATCCGCCATACCTGCAAGAACTATCTGGCGCAGCAATTTCGCTTCCATATCGGTTGGTAACGGCATTCTGTAACAATTCTTGTTGTAGACAATGTAGACAACCGTCTCAAACATATTGCAACATACACATACAGTCAAATTCCAGTATTCTGATCTAATCGAGGAAGTCAACGGGAAGACAATGATGACGACGACGACGACGTTTCGTGGCGGTGGTTGATAGCGCGGCGCTTTTCGAATATTCCTTGCACTCGCGTAAACATTAATTTTCTCCTCCAGCCTCTTCGAGATTCGCCGCCATATTGATGATGCATGACGCGCCGCTTGACTGTTTTCCGTCTTTTTATAGCGACCGTTTACACGTCCTTCTTACGTCGATGTAGTAACCCTAAGCCTCTTCATCAACCGACTTTGAGTTACTACATCGATGTAATAACTTCGTCGTAAAAGAGCGTTTACACGGCATCTAACGTCAGTAGTTATAACATCGATGTTATAACTTTGGCTTAAATCGGGCCGTGTAAACGTAGTCATAGTCGACTATTTAGAAGTCGACTTTTATGCCCGGTGTCCACGATGCAAGAACTTGGTGCAAGTTTTGGTTTAAGCCAATCAACTGGCAGCTCTTACAGAAAAGCAGCAGTTTCATTGGCTTAAACCAAAACTTGGACCAAGTTCTTGCATCGTGGACACCGGGCATTAGTCAACTTTCCGCCATTTTTAAAAGTCGACTAGAAGTCGACTTTTAGCCAACTTTCCGCCATTTTTAGAAGTCGCCTATTTAGAAATCGACTTTTAGTCAATTTTCTGCCATTTTTAGAAGCCGACTAGAAGTCGACTTATAAAAGTCGACTTACCGTCGACTTTCCGTCAACTGTGCTCTTAGGGTTCACACACGAATCGACGGAAGACGTAAGACGTAAATCGTAAGGAAATCCACCAATCAGAGTCCGGGGCTTTACGCGTTACGCGGAAAATACATGCCATGTGACCGCAGCCTAAGAACCAATCATAATGAGCGCTCATTCAACAGTTGTGTTTCCAGAACGCGGCCATTGATAGGGCCCGGACACACACTTCTGCACAACGCATAATGCGTAAGCATAAGAAAATTGATTGGTACATACACATGTGCATAAGGAAATAGACCAATCAATTTTCTTATGCTTACGCATTATGAGTTGTGCAGAAGCGTGTGCTCCCCGCTTAAATCAGAACAATTTTTTATGCAGTCTACGCGCTTTATGCGTAACTCGGAACATGCTCGGAACTCGGAACGGAGGCCGCAGGAGGAAGTGATCCGCACAGTTCCTTGGGCCCAACGAACCTACGGCATAACCCGAGTTCCAGACACCGCAACATACATACACACATTTTTACACGCACGAACAGACATATACACATTTCCCGAGTTTGAAATACAACATAATCGCACCAATACCATACTACGCAGAATCGTAGACGAATCGAATAATGGCTGAAACGTAACCGAAAAGGAAAGCAGTGCCAATAATCAGTAGAAGAAGAAGCTCGGAACGTATATGTTCTGTGCTCAGAACGGACCCTAAAAAGTGTCGGCTGACATCATGGCTAAAATAAAATTAATTACAAAAAAACTAATTGGTCACAAATATTAAAAACTGACTCACAATTAATCACAAACGATTTACAAACGAAATACATTTAGAAAAATTAAAAATAATCAAATTTAGTAATATTCTGTCGGCTATAGCTTCATAGAGATTTCCATAAGCTATATGATCATCATCCGTTACATGGTGGAATATTTCCTTCCACCGCATGATCCGTTATAAATAGGTCACGTGATTTTCGACTGTAAATGGTGTGATCAAAATTATCTTCGCGTTCCACATTTCTAATCAGTAATCGTGGATCAGCGAGACAGCTAGGTCTAATCCTAGTCTAATCCAAGACGTCCAACGTATCACCGTGGTTTATTGGTGGGGTTTCGTGTTGCAAGAGCGACGACATCAGCGAATGGTAAGTATATATGCGCTCACCAGGCGGCTATTTTTGTGACGATTCGAAGTACGCGCGTGCGAGCATCGAGGCATTGAGTTTCTCGTTGACCTTGCGCCGCTTGCGCGTGGTTCGTGGTGACTTTCGCTTGAACCTGACGGTGTCATATTTGTCCAGCAAGAGAGTAATCGATCAAAGTTATTCCGAGAATCCACCGTTTTCCACTGTCATACGCGAGAGATTGTTAAACGGTAAGTATGAAAAAGTATGAACTGTAAGCACGTTGCTTCGATGGTCCTCTAATCTAATTATCGTGAGGTCAGTAATTGACATTGTGGATATTTGGCATTGATCTTCAAGTGCGATGTCTGCAGCTCTGATCTTCGTAACCGTGGTCCATGTCACGTAACTCGATTTGGGAGACAAACGAAGCCAAGTGGGAGAGATCAGGGAATCCGAAATCTCTCTCTCTCTCTCTCTCTCTCTCTCTCTCTCTCTCTCTCTCTCTCTTTCTCTCTCTCTCTCTCTCTGTCTCTCTCTCTGTCTCTCTCTCTGTCTCTCTCTCTCTCTCTCTCGCCGCGTTCTCAGAGAAATGCAGAGTGCAAGTTACACACACATGCACGCCGTATACTATTCAATTCGGTACAAAAACTATTAGACACCGCAAACTGCCCTATTCGATCGACGATCTTCCACGTTTTCAGACGAGTGCGCGGACCCGTAGGAAAATACCTACGTAGACCGATTAGATATGATAATGGCTACGGTCAACGTGACGCTATAAATGCTTCGAAGCATTCCTCTTCTCTTTTCTTTCAATGAAGAAAGAAAGAGAAGAAGAACGCTCCAAAGCATTTGTAGCGTCACGTTGACCGGAGCCAATGTCACGCGATAGGAAATGTTATTGACCCATGAGATGAGGTGAAGATAAATAGACATATGGTTCGAGTTTTTTCTATGATGATAAAACGCACTCTTTGAGACTAAAGTCTCCCATGCTTAGGCTGATGGCAGAGAACGAGACGTAAATGTCGTAGTCGTGGACGTAGGGTAAAGCAGAGAAAAACGTAGTCGTAAGGCTATTGTAGGCAATAGGCCTTACGACTACGTTTTTCTCTGCCTTATCCTACGTCACCCTACGTCCACGACTACGACACTTACGTCTCGTTCTCTGCCATCAGCCTTACTCATTAAGGGGATCCTAAAGCCGTCTGTAATACCGGCTTTTTTTCTTAGCACTAATCTTTTAATTGGCTTTATAGAAATGCAAAATTCTTGTCTAGAATTAAAGTACGCATCAAAATCTAGGTCATGGTGGTCGAATTTATATCGAAAACGAGAAAAAATTAATATTTTTGTTAACTTTTGGTATACGTGACGACAATATTTGCTTTGTACAAAAATTTCACAATAAATATCCACAAAATTACACCGGCATGACCTAGGGACAACATTTAAGAACAATATCGTGCAATTAGATCTAAGATTGAAAGCCTAGAAAAAAAGATTAGTTTAAATAAACTTTTATATGTGCAAAAGCACGCATTCAGGTTGATATTGCGTGTAGCGAGAGATGGCGCAGCAATCGAAACCAGGACAGATGCCTCTCGTTAGACAAGAACAGATATAGATATATGACAAGAAAACAGGATTAGAAATGTTGACATTACCGACGTCGAGAAAGTTTAGCCTTCACTTTAGGATCCCCTTAAATTAAAACATTTTAATTCAGCATTGAATGAATTTCTCTTACAGTTATTACGGTTATTACAGTACTATTTTTTACTGTATAAACTTTAAAGCAAAATTATAAGTAAACAAAATGAACAAATAAATTTTCAAAATTAGAATGTCTTTTTGAATGAAGAATATTGAAACTTAAGAACTTTATCTTTATGTAGATATATATAGAGGGGATTTATATATTGTATAGATTGCATCTTATGCTCACGAGTCTATATCTTAAAAAATTTGACTTACACCACACTATGGCTCTTATCCCTCTATATAAAAATTAAAGAAAAAAAATATATATAATTTTCTTTTTAAAAAGGACTATGAACAGTCATGAGTCGTATATTAATCGATAGGGGGGTACTCACAAAGTACGAAACAGAAAATTTTAATTGCCTAATTGAAGTCATACTGACCTAACTTAAATTATAAATTATTTAAAAATGAAAATTTTTTATTATTGTTTTAAAGTACTCTTCAAACCATTCAACTTTTGTTTAAAATTTTTTTTTCTATTTTGTATAGTTTCGGAAATATTCGGCCCGAAAGAGAAAAGCCGATATTTTTCATCATATCAGTGTTTTAGCCCTTAACATGCATAAAAGCACGTATAAAAAAATACGTGTTTCTTATTTTGGTACATGGTCATAATATATGGTCATAATAGCGAACTTTGGACAGCTCTAGCACTCAGGGGACTTAAAAGTTGTGTCCATGGAACTTTTTAATCCTCTTTTGAGGACAATTCTAGCCCCCTACCCTACAACCCTACAATTCTAGCCATGTCTGATTGCTGTTCACCAGGGGCCCAATTTTTCATATAAAACTGGGCATAGTTTTTTAGGCTATAAATAAATATATATGAGTAAATATATATGACAGCAACATTATATATACTTATATATACATATTTATACATTATAAATAAATATATACATATATACATACATATGTATATATTTATGTATGTATATAATTAATATAATGTATTATACACTGCATATTATATTTTCTGTTAGAACAATTTAATAGGTACCTAGATATCAATTTTATTAAATCTGTTGAAATTAAACGAATAGAGATTTCAGGACAGTTTACAAAATGTCAAGAGAGCGTGCCTCCAGAAGATTTTATCGGGTAGACAGCACTAATGATTTGTTTGAATTTATGGACCGTGGCTATTCCGCCCAACATGAAAATCGGTGGAATTTTGAAGTTGCTTGGGAAGTTGCCAATAAAGGTGTTATATTTACATAGTATTATATGTATATGTAGATCTCTATTATGGATTTCTGATAATTATGTTGATAACTCTTTTTCAGTTGGCGGCATTTATACGGTAATAAGATCTAAAGCTTATGTCTCAACTGAAGAAATGGGCGATCAGTATTGTCTTATTGGCCCGTATAAAGAACATTCAGCACGTACTGAAGTTGAGGAGGCAGACTTTTCTTCTCATAACCCTTTGCATCAAGCAGTACAAGTTTTACGTGATCAAGGATATAAAGTAAATTTTATTTTTAAAAATTATGGACTTAACATTTAGTTTTCAAAATTATTATTAACTTTAGATCAATTGTTTTGAAAACTATAAATCAGAGTTTGAAAATATTATGATATATTTATGTAATTATCAAAATTTTCAATTTATATATTTGATATATATATATATATATATATATATATATATATATATATATATATATATGGATATTTGTATGAAATTTTTTTATTTTAAAAAGACCTAGAATCTAGAACGTTTACATTGTTTCTAAAAAAAACTAAAGTTAAAGATAATTTTTTATAGAAAAAAGAATACTAGAATATAGGACAAACTGACGAAATTATATAATGTATTACATAATGTAAAACGCAAAAATAACTATCCAATTAGTGTAGATAAGAAAATATCAAAAGAGGAGATATCTACAGATATCTCTTTCTATAGCAATTACTCCAGTTTGATTCTGCCATACTCATACTAAATTAGTTTTTTTCTGTTGTTTTAATTCAAATATTTGAAAATAATACAGTACAACTGCTCACAGAGTGATTAGGGGTATCCAGGAACGCAACCGCTCACTGAACCGCTAAGTAGCAATAGAATGTGATTGGTTCTTATATCAATCACACTTAATTGCTACTTAGCGGCTCAGTGAGCGGTCGTGCTCCTGGATGCACCCATTGACATAAGTAGTCGAATGTTTGTTATTAGCTATGGATCCACTCGACATATTAACTGTGTGATGTAACAATGAGCGATTATACTGAATGGGCTTAATAATACGCAGCGTTGCTATTATTCAGCTTAAAATCAGTAGTTTTGAAACTGATGATATATGTATCAACATATAAATATCACGATATATTCACGACGTATGTCCAATATGTATCATTAATATATATCCTTCCAACTTTGCTATAAATATTCATCGATGATATATTTAGAATAGATTGTATTTTGCTGAGAGCGAGTTGGTTATTTATTTAAATGTATAATATATAGGAAGTATATGATTTTAAAGGTGTGTGTGTGTGTGTGTGTGTGTGCGTGCGTGCGTGCGTGCGTGCGTGCGTGCGTGCGTGCGTGCGTGCGTGCGTGCGTGCGTGCGTGCGTGCGTGCGTGCGTGGGTGTGAGTGTGTGCGCATGTGTGTGCGTGGGTGTGAGTGTGTGCGCATGTGTGTGCGTGCGTGCGTGTGCGTGCGTGTGTTTTAATCTAGTCAGATAATTTTTGTTTATTTTATTTTATCGAGAAATAACATTCGAAAAATGTTTTTGACTTAAGTTGTTTAGTTTTTAGGCAGAAATAATGGTTATCGCGAGATAGAATTTCAATAAGTATGAGATTATACGACCGTGTAAGATATACAATCAAAAGGGAGAAAACGCCGTAATCGGTCAAGACTGGATCTTGCTTGTCCGAATAATATATTAATTCTTGAGTGACTTTTTTACGTACAATTCTTATGCCCTGGCAGACCACGATTGATTGTATATCTTAGACGGTCGTATAATCTCATACTTATTGTTTATATACGTCGCCGGTAAAAGACGTTCTTCCTTATTAACTAATGTTGCGATAAATACCACCACATGCCTCAGTGGTCGAATTGGTGAGACGCCCGTCACGGAATGAGGGAGGTCCAGGTTCGAATCCTGGCTGAGGTGTTATTTTTCGCAACTTTTTTTTGTATTCTCAGTATCCTATTATATATATATATATATATATATATATATATATATATATATCGTAGGCTTTTAGAATAATCAACCGTGAATTAGTGTAATAGCCTAGTAAATTCAGCCTCTTAGGCTAAAAGCCGGCTGTTAGCCTAACGGTCTGACACGCTTTGGGCAGTTAGAAAAATGATCATTGGATAGCATTGCGAATGTAAACAAAACATTTAATTACATATATACATTAGTATATACATTATTATTTATTAATGCAAGTTGAGCTCATGTGGTAACGAGAGTTGCACAAAATCTCTGCTTTAAAACAAGCACACCTTTTCGTCCGACACTGATTCTTGGCTATTTTACAATTACATTTTTTATACTCCTGACCACCACTTGCTGACTGCTTTGCAGCAGCTTCTCTCAAGGTGAGAAATATGTCATGTGATTTGGTAATTTGCCATTTTTCTTTGATATAATAAAGCATTTTATCTCTACCTTCGTGGCCAGTTTGGATGTGAACTTCTATCAGTTTCTCATAATAATCCTCAAGTGCCTCCATATAAATCACTGGTTTGCTTGCGTTTTGTCTTTTTACAATTACTCGCGTTTCAGACCCAATTTTTGCAAGTTCATACGTCTTACCATAGTGATAATGAGAGATAGTCTGTTTTGAAATGGAATTTTCAAGCTCTTCTAACATTTTAATCACACGAAGCATGTGTTCACTTGTTATAAAAGGGCAGAATAGACAAAAGAAGAAGACAATGATTAATATGGATAATGCGCCATCAACAAAAATAAATAAATATGTAGATAAATAATAAATTAATAAGTGAATTAAATTAAATTGATTTAGTATACTTACATATTCGTATATCGTCAATGGTGAAATGAAAATTGGTAGTCATGCAGAAATCGCAAAAGACTATAATGTAAGTTTTGCACGTCAAATTATAAGGTGAGTATATATATATATATATATATATATATATATATATATATATAGTCAGTAGATAAAATTCAATAAATAATTAAGAATGAGAAGCGAGCTTCTTCTGCCATTTGAATTCAAATTGAACTGATTTAAAGAGTCAATATTAAAAACAATGACATGTATAAGTCATAACAAATATTAAAAGTATAATTATATAGCCGTTATGACCTTGTCATATATTATGTTTGAATTCTCCGAATCTTGTTAAATGTTTTGTTTACATTCACAATACTATCCAATTATCATTTTTCTAACTGCCCAAAACTTGTCAGGCCGTTAGGCTAACAGCCGGTTTTTAGCCTAAGAGGCTGAATTTACTAGGCTATTACACTAATCCACGGTTGATTATTCTTTTGGCCGGCATTTAGCTAAGTTCCTGGGATTTTAGCTAACGGGCTGATTTTTCTAAAAGCCTACGACATATATGTATATATATGTATATATATATATATATATATATATATATATATATATATATATATATATATGCATCCCGTAATTTTCGCATATTTGTTTATTCCGAATTTCTTGTGTATATTTAATATAATTAAATTGATATATATATATATATATATATATATATATATATATATATCAATTTAATTGTGTGATTGTATCGTTCTGGCTCTGTTTGAGACGTTATGTCCGAAAGTAACGGCGCGTGGTCTACCAGGGCATAAGAATTGTACGTAAAAAAGTCACTCAAGAATTAATATATTATTCGGACAAGCAAGATCCAGTCCTGACCGATTACGGCGTTTTCTCCCTTTGATTGTAGAATTTCAAGGTTGATTTGGTTTTTTTTTAAATAGAAACCCTTCATTTGTACTGCATATTCATGTAGCTGACATCAAGATGTTTTTAAAACATTTTTATAAGTTTTATTTTTATCCAATTATTTCATATACCTAGAGCCATTCAATGTTATTGATTATTATGAATTTCTTTTTCTTTCCCATTTAGTTTTTAGGAAAATTAATAAAATTCCGGAAAAATGTTACTTAGCTTTGAAGGACTCAAATGTTGCTTCTATTATTTCTTTAACGATCTTGTAAATTCTGAGAATCGTAAAACATCCTTTGTCTTTAACTCTGTCCAAAATTGCATTTGGAATCACATTTCTTTCATTATTTGGTTAAATCTTGCCGAGACACTTCACATTTTAAGACTTTATTATTCTTGTTTGAGAAACATAATTTTTTTGTCAACTTGCAATAAAATTTATTTTGAAAATTTCTGATTGTTTATCAACAGAAATTGTTAGAAGTTGTTAGATACAAAATATGGCAATAAAAAGCTATTCGTGGATGTGCAAATGGATTTTCAGTATGTTATTATTCAAATCATATAATCGTATTATAATATCAAGTTTAACTAGGAAAGAGAGATATTAATAATTTCATATCAGTCAATTTTTAATATTTTGTAAATTGTAAAATTTTAAATTTTGTATTTTTAACATTTTTGTAAATTTGATGCATTTCAGTTAATAATAATCTCGAATTTTAAAAGTAACCAATTTTTATTTTTGTAATAATATTAATCGCCATCAAAAACTTGAAACTCAGAAGCAGAAATGTATTCAGTTTTGTCGATGGGTTTTAAGAAAAATTAAAGAAAAATTTGCTTTTTTTTTTAACTTAATATTTAGTGACAAAACATTTTTTTTATACAAGAATATTTAAATTGGTATAATGGTTATTATTATTCAGATACAAATTCTCACTGGTTTCGTCATATATTGATAATCAGAATTGATTGAAAGTTTAATATGGTATTTTATAGCAGCAAGTTATTAAACCTTATTTTTTTAAGTCGATTTAAATAAATGTTTACAATTTACAATTTTTGGAAAATAATCTATCGAAATTATTAGAAGGGATACATTTAAAAACCTTAAAGCAAATGTAGCTTTAGCAAGACGAATTATCTTCTCAATAATATGTTGTCCGAGATTTTTCGAATAAGAATATGCACATCGTTAGATTAGTTTAAATAAGTTGTGTGTTGGTCACGAAACTCTCTTGATTTTACATCACTAAATTTTTTTCTGCGGGGATACATTAATAAAGAGATTGTTTTCGCGAAAGAAAATTGACGACTGAGAGGATATTAAGGAATTACTAATGCTTGTCAATCGTTTCAACCAAAAGTTATTAAAAGTAATTTTATTTAGGCAGGCACTGCAAATATGTGTTGGTGTTAATGGTAGTATATTCGAGGAAATAATCTATTTGAGAAGAAAGTTTGTGTTAATTAAGCAACAAAGAGTGATCTTAAAGACACTCGTTTTTGGCGTATTTTGTGGCCCTCGAAATCCGAATTGAATTGTATGCCGGTAAAAATGCATAATAACGGACCCAGCCCTAATGACCTTGACCTTGACATATGTTGTCAAGGTCATCCTTCTGAGTAACTTTCAGGAGGTTTTAGCCGTCGCTTGTTTGTTAAAAAGTTATGAACAAAAGAATTTTTACACTACAATAGATAATCACACTACAATAGTTTCTCAGAAAAAAATTCCAGAAAAATGACCATTTTTTTGGCCTCCTAGGTGTATATGCCTCCTTAAGGCTCCTGGCTCTTTCTCGACATCTCATGAGATGTGACGGCAAAAGCGAGAAATGTTGAGAAATGACACGTTGAAAATTCTTGCGTAGTATTTATAAATAAAGAGATATTTGCTTAAAATAACACTACAGATCACTTTAGCACACTTCGAAAATACTCCGAGTTGAAGTTAAGTCTACTGCTCCTTTCCCTTGACAGTTAATAAACACTCGTAAAACGAATGGGATACGATCAGGCTTGTGTGTAGGCGCATGACTAGATTTCGTATTACATTCGTTTTACGGCTGTTGACATGTAAAGGTCAAGGTCATTGGGGCTGGGTCTGTTATTATACAACTATACACTTTTATGCACGAAATGGTTCTAATTTGTGAAATATATTTCAATATGTTTTGTAAAACATTTTGATATTAAGTAATTCAATAAAAATTAGAGATTTTTATTTAAAAAGACCAAATCAGTTTTGATAATTGTAACTGAGAACAACCCAAGATCGTCAAATTTTTTCTCCTTGAAAACTGTACAACTTTTATTGGAAACGTTTTTTCAAAAAATAAATTATTTCTCCAAAATTCATCTAATTAATAAAAATCATTCTTTATGTGTATGCACGCACGTATGTGTTATAGTCTAAAATTTGTTAAAAAGTTTTATCTTTGAGTAGACAAATATGAAATAACTGACACACATAATTTTCGCGTGCGCGCGCACATTTTTTTAGTGTCTATTTACTTTTATCATATTAGTATAGGTATAATAACAGTAATTTTGTAAATCAAAATATCTTTTTCCTCTTGGTTACATTATAAAATGTTTTTATTAAGGTAATAACAGGAACGTGGTTGGTGGATGGAAATCCTCAAATAATTTTGTTCGACATCGGAAGCGCTGCTTGGAAGCTAGACGAATATAAACAAGAATTATGGTGTACCTGCAATCTTGGAATACCTCATCTCGATATTGAAGCTAATGACGCTGTAATACTCGGATATTTAGTCTGTCAATTTATATCAGAATTTAGGTAAATTGATATTATAGAGTTTTCTTATCATTCTCTATGTAATTTATACATATGTCAATTTTTCTCATAACAATGAAATAATAGAAAAGCAGCCGAAGAATACTCGAGCATTCCGCCGCGAGTAGTTGTACATTGTCATGAATGGCAAGCAGGTGTTGGTTTAATTGCTCTGAGAACAAGACACGTGGATGTGGCTACGGTATTTACTACTCACGCTACACTTCTGGGTAGATATCTTTGCGCAGGAAAGACTGATTTTTACAACAATATGAATAAGGCATGTAAAGTTTTTTCTTCATCCTTTCCTTTCCCTTTCTCTCTCTTCTTTATCTTGATTTCTTGACTATATATACATACTATAACGATTAACTTTATATACGCACACGCATACACGCACACGCACGGGCACATGCACACGCACGGACACACGCACACGCACGCGCCAACACACACACACACACACACACACACACACACACACACACACACACACACACACACACACACACACACACACACATACACACACACACACACACACACACACACACACGGGGGATTTTACTTAAAATTTTTTAGTTGGAGTTCCTTGGGACACTGAAATTTTTAAATGAAACCGCCCATATTGTAGTATATTGTTTAAAAGGACAAAAAATAAGACAAACATAATTTTGGGGCAAACCAGAGATACCTACGTTGATCCGTTCGGGAGTTATTTAGAGTCAAAGTTTGAAAAAACCAATTTTTTATCTTAAATAACTTCCGAACGCGTTAACATATCGACCTCTGGTTTGCGCCAACATTTTTCTTATATATTTTATGCCCTTTCAATATATTACAATATACTACAACATATTACAACATACACCAATATACTACAATATATTACAACATACTACAACATTTCATTTAAAAAATTCGTGGTGACTTGGCTCGTGGCTCTGATGCCATGTATGTATGTATGTAATAAAAGTTCAACATTTTATTTAATAGAACAATTTGGGATAAATTACTGAGGAAACTATGCTTAAAATATCAAAATTATTTTTATTTTTTCATGGAATGTATCTTTTTATTCGACAATAGAAAACATTGATTATTGAAAAAGTTATTCAAGCTTAAAAAGAGCATAAATACATTATTAATTCTCTCACTTTTAAACTAATTTTTATATTAGAGAAGGGTTTTAAATTACATTTTTACGTTTTATGAAGAATCAATTCCTTTTTGCTCGCATTACCTATTTGAAGACATTTTGTATATTTAATATGTTGAATACGTGCGCGCTTGATATGTGATTAATAATATACTAATATACTTTTTGCAGTTCAATGTTGACCTAGAAGCAGGAAAGCGTCAGATATATCACAGATATTGCATGGAACGTGCAGCTTCACATCTAGCACATGTATTTACGACAGTTTCAGACATTACTGGCTTTGAAGCCGAACATTTGCTCAAACGCAAACCTGATATTATCACGCCGAACGGATTAAATGTAAAGAAATTTGCGGCATTGCATGAATTTCAGAATTTACACGCTATTAGTAAAGAGAAAATACACGAGTTTGTGCGAGGTCACTTTTATGGGTTTGTATCAAACAAATGTACTTCTCTACAGACATTGTAATGAGGACATACACGCTCGCGCACGCGCAATGAAATACGAAAAATAAAACTTTAACTCGTTATGCTGTCGTTATGTGCTTATAACGACAGTTGCGCAGGTATACTATATAGTAAAAAAGCTGTGCAACGACAATATAACGATACTGCATAACGAGTCACAGAATCGCACTACACGGCTCTCCCATCTTGTGAGATTGTGATGTCAGAAGCGAGAAATGTTGAGAATTGACACGTTGAGAAATCTTGCATGCCATTTCCAAATAAAAAGGTATTTCCATAAAATAACATTTAATTCTGATCATTTCAGCACATTCCAAAGTCCGAGGTTAGATTAGGTCTATCTCTTTCCCTTTTTTATAATAAACTGTTAAAAAGGCGGCAGTGTGGTCTAGTGGTAGAGCGCCAGACTCGTAATCTGAAAAACCAGGTTCGACTCTACTTGAGCACGTAAACATGGAATTTATTTCCGAAAGCTGCGCTCTCCGTGCGAGAAAGACTCTTGTGCGGAGCAAACTGGGCTCCTTTTTTCGGAAAGAAACATTAGCCGTTGGATCCAAAGTTAAGTGAGAGGAGAAGGGTAGTGATGGATGAGAATTGTAACCCTAAGGGGATCGATTAAAACTTCCATTTACTCCATTTTTTTAAATAAACTGTTAAAAAACAGCCGTAAAATGAATGCGAAAACTAGTCATGCGCCTGTGCATAAGCCTGCATCGTATCACATTCGTTTTATGGTTGTTTATAATAACTGTCAAGGGAAAATAATGCAGCTCGGAGTATTTTTGAAATGTGCTGAAGTGATCTGTAGTGTTATTTTAAGCAAATATCTTTTTATTTGAAGATACCATGCAAGAATTTTCATCGTGTCATTTCTCGTTTCTGACATCACATTCCAAAATGGCCGCGGCGAGTACCCAGTAGAGTCCCTCTAATCAGAATCTGGTCATATAGTAGCAAGTTTTGATTGGTTCGCCATTTCTTGACAAAAGTAAGAGAACAGAAAGAAAGAGATATAATAGAGAAAGAGAAAGCGATATGAATGTATATCGTGGTATATCGTGGTATATCGTGGTATATCTTTCTTTCTGTTCTCTTACTTTTGTCAAGAAATGGCGAACCAATCAAAACTTGCTACTATATGGATATACTTATATCCTTCTCTCTCGCAGAATTTTTCCAGAACTGCAAGTTGGCCGGACTCTGATTAGAAGGACTCTAGTACCCGGGAGCTTTAAACATCTGCTAGATTCAAAGGTAGAGGAAAATATTTTAGAAAAGAAATTGCACATTAGATTTCTTATTTGATAGCATTATGATCATCAGAATAAGTTCAATGATTTATAACACCTTGATTTTCAAATGACCTTGGATTTCGAAATTTTTGAGCAATGAAAATGTTTTGATGGATGGATAACGCATGTTTTTAAAATTTATTCGGCCTTGATTTGTAAAAGAAATCTCATCGATAAATAAATAATAATTATCAAATCAAAGATATTTAGTGCTATTTAAAAAAAAACCATAATCTCGAAATAATCTTGAGGCCGCAGGGGGAAGTGATCCGCGCAGTTCCTTGGGCCTAACGCACCTACGGCATTACCGAGTTCAAGACACCGCGGACATACACGAACAATTATACATACACTCATACACTTACACAGTCTAGAGTGCGAGGAATTACGAGTTTACGAGTTTATACTACGCAGTTTAACTTTTGTTTGGGACGTTTTTATTGAGGCGTTCATGCTAATCCAGCCATCGTCTTACTTTTCATGTGATACAGTCTATATAGTTTCGGTTTCTCTATTATAGCCACATGGGTATCCCCCACGGTCTTTCCTTTATCTGAATAAAAAAAGAAAATAAAATCTTGAAAATAACTTATTCAAGAGAGAAACAATTTGTACCATTGTACCATCATATTTTGCCCTAATGGGCAAAAAAATTACACTGTTTAATAATAGTTCAATTTTTCTATTTGACATTTTCTTCTATCTTCAAAAACCTAACAGAAATATTTAGTTTTCTATTTCTTGTGACTTACTGTGTATGCGTGTGTGTGCGCGCGCGCCTTTGTATGCATATATCTCGTACAATATTTAAACTTATATATGTTTGCAGACATTATGATTTTGATTTAGACAAAACGTTATATTTTTTCACCGCTGGTCGATATGAATTTGGAAACAAAGGAGCTGACATATTCATAGAAGCTTTGGCCAGATTAAATCATTATTTAAAAACGTCCAGGCCTGATCTAACAGTAGTTGCTTTCCTCATTTTTCCTGCAAAGACTAATAATTTTAATGTTGAATCTCTTCGTGGTCACGCTGTGAGTCATTATTAATATTAATATGTTATATATAATATTAGTTTATTACTGTTTGAAATAATTATTATAATAATTATATGATTTATTATAACTAATAATTAGTACTTTGTCAAATTACTGTTATCAGGTAACAAAATCTCTACGAGACACTATCAATGATATACAGCAAAAAATAGGGAAACGAATGTACGAGTTGTGTCTCTCTGGTCGTATGCCTGAGGCTCAAGACTTGTTACAGAAAGAGGATACTATTAAGATAAAACGGTCTATTCAAAAGAACAAGATAACATTATATATTTTTATAATTATTTTTCTTGATTTACTGACTTTCTGTTTTGTTTTATAGATGTTTATACGCACTGCAAAGGAATGGATTACCGCCTATTACGACACACAATGTTGTCGATGATTGGAATGATCCAGTGTTAAATGCCATTAGAAGATGTAATCTCTTCAATACCGTCCATGATCGTGTTAAGGTTAAAAAAAAAACATTTACAAATACGCGTATGACATGCACTGCATAGAGTTTAAATTAAACATTGATTAAGCAATTATTTAATATGTAGTCAATACTGTGTGTTTATATAACTAATATGTATCATTTATAGATGGTATTTCACCCAGAGTTTTTATCTTCGACAAATCCATTATTTGGCCTCGATTATGAAGAATTTGTCAGAGGATGCCATTTGGGTGTTTTCCCTTCATACTATGAGCCATGGGGCTATACACCAGCTGAGTGCACAGTCATGGGGATCCCCAGCATCACCACTAACTTATCAGGATTCGGATGCTTTATGCAGGAACATATAGCGGATCCAATGAGCTACGGTATCTACATCGTCGATAGACGTTACATCGGTTTGGAAGCGAGCATTCAACAGCTCGCTCAGTACATGTTCGATTTCGCACGACTTAGCCGTCGTCAACGTATCATTCAGAGAAATCGTACAGAGCGTCTCAGCGATCTCCTTGATTGGCGAAATCTTGGCATTGTAAGACAAAATACACACACCTCATTATATTCATCTTATATCTTATGTGTCTCTTCTGTATGTTCGTTTTCCACAGTATTATCGTCAAGCAAGAATAAAAGCGTTGACTAGCGTGTATCCGGAACTAGCATCGGAATATGCAGAGGGTGGGATTGGTCGATTTAATTATCCCAGACCGATCAGTGAACCGCCATCTCCGTCATCTTCACGGCATACAACACCGGCCGCTTCTGTGCACGGTTCAGATGACGAGGACGAGGTTGATGAAGAAAAAGAGGTAAATAATTCAAAATTCAATTTAAATAGATATTGTACATTATTTTATGCTCACGTGCTTACTCATTCCGTAGCTAGAGGAATTACGACAATCGAATGGAAGGTAAATGAAGAGAACAAGAAGTAATCGTGCGCAATAAGTTTCAAGATAATTTATAGAATGTGCATGTAACATAGCATTGCCAAAATACTAGTTGTAATTCCTACGTGAAGTATGTGTATCTACATGTTTTTAAAAAATCTTAAATATTCTGAATTTTGAACGTTTATTATTAACATCTGTCACTGCCGTGCAAAGCACAAAACAGAATAATTCGTAAGTGAAAGATATATACGTAAAGATATATACAGCAATAATTGTAATGACTCACTTACCGTGATCATTATAAGTGATATTATTTACAATTTTTTTGTTTGTTTACTAATGCAAATAAAACTTAATTTACTTTATTAAGCAGATTCAAACTCTCATAAGGCGTGATTAACAAATATTTTAATATACTAATATGGGAGATTCTAATACATAAAAAAAGAAGATATAATATAGGTGTGTGTATATATATATATATATATATATATATATATATATACACGGAATATCTCGGGAACTAGTAAAGATATCAAAACGCGGCTTGGAGAGAATATATATAGGCAAGGGGGACAAATTTTGATTTAAAAAAATTTGACCTTGGGTGGAGGTGTCATGGTCAAATAAAGGTCAACTTAATTTTATTAAATAGACACAATTTTTTAAACACCTATGTTTGTAGCTCTTCTCATTGCGAGCTCAACTCGTTATGATCCAAAGTCGTCGAAGGTCTCAAACGACCAAATGCAGGTTCACAATATTATTGTCTTCGTACATGTTATGAAACACCTTTTGCAACTGCAGCTTCTTTACTAAATCAAAATTAAATCGAAATCGAACGGATCTTGTTGTTAGACTGCTATTTCTGTTCGTGTTTATGTTTGTGGACATGGGCAATGTCATGATGACTTAGTTTGGCACACGGAATCATCATGTTAACGGTTGTAATACGAATTAGTACTCACTGTACTTACCAGTTTAGGTAAACTAGAAAAAAAATGTCAGTCACACCTACGTCCAACAATTAATATTAAAATTTGAAGAAACAGGATCAATAGTAAACAAAAACAGAACTGTACAACGAATAGTGAATGAAGCAATTTAACTTGAAGTGTTAGGTCATTTTGCAATGAAGTCAACATTGTCGATTCGTCAAGTTGCAAATGCAAAATGTGTCTCATAATATGTACAAAGGCCTAGTTTACACCGACCAATAACAATAATACTGAGCCTGAATTTGGTCATTTGACCTTCGGTGACTTATTTGGATCATAGCACGTTAAGCGCGTAATGAAGGCAACAAACGCAGGTGTTTAAAAAATTATGTATTTATTTTAAAAAATTAAGTTGACCTTTATTTGACCATAACGCCACCACCCAAGGTCAAATTTTTTTAAATCAAAGTATGTCCCCCTTGCCTATATAAGCCAAGCCGTGTTTTAATATCTTTACTAGTTCCCAAGATATTCTGACTAAAAGTTTTCAAATTGATACTCTGTAAATACAGGGTAATGAAAAACTAAGTGCCATAAATTTGTGTGATGAAAAAAGGGACCAATAAGAGCATTTTAAGTATAGGATAGGAATCATGGGTCAACGACGCTTCGTTATGATGCTACACGCGTTTAAAATTTCACTGCGGTGCGGAAAAACTTTGGCACATAACTTCAGGGGTCAATAGAGGACACAAATACAAGCATTTTGAACATAGGAACCATGGGTCCCCGGCCCTTAGTTTCGGCGCTACGCAGGTGAGGCGCCGCAGTGTATTTGTGTTTTCTATCGACCCTGAAGTTACGTACCAAAGTTTTTCCGCACCGCAGTGAAACTTTAAACGCATGTAGCACCGTAACAAAGCGTCGTTGACCCATGATTCCTATACTTAAAATGCTTGTATTGGTCCCTTCTTTTATCATACAAATTTATAGCACTTAGTTTTTTTATCTCACCCTGTGTATATATATATATATATATATATATATATATATTCATATATCGCATTGCATTACGTGTGAGTTGTGTTTGCATATAGTAATATGAGCATACAATCAATGAATTTGATATACATAAGTATGTAATTATACAGAATATATTATTGTTATACAGAAATAATTATATTTTTATTAGAATTAGCATTTTTGAATAAAAGTTTCAATCATCTTGCGTTATAAATCCTTGCAACAATATTTACATCATTCACGTAGCAAGAAATTAAAAGTACCATGTTGCGAAAAAATTGTAAAAAATGTGGATAACAAATTGCTGCAATAAATAAAAGACAATTCAACGATAATCAAAAATTTTACTTTATAATATTAACATAATATACAAAATGAAATGACTAAGTTACATTTTTTTGCGACACGTTTATATACGGCGAATTTGGCACTTGTATAATACCAAATTATCCACTATGTTATTTAATTTTGAATAAATATTTACACATTACAGAGAAGCGGTATAACATATTACATAAATGATAATAATTATAGTTTACTGTAACAAATACAACTGTGTACAAAGTCATTGTAATTTTTTTTAGATAACCTGAAGCTATATATACGTTTAAGTAATTACGACAATAAGAATGATAATTCGGAATGATTTTCTTATCGCATGACATTAGTTAATTATTTATCATCATATATGCAATGAGATTCCATATTGTATTTATGTTATCTATCTGCGTACGCGTTGTCTGTACTAATAAATAATGTTAAAAAAATGTTGATACTAATTACAAAATATTCTAATTTCTAGTATTAATTATTTTAGTCTCGATTATATCATGTAGCGTATTATTTAGAATTTAAATGATCTAATTGAACAATTTCCATTTTCTCGATTATGAATAGAAAAGAAGCGTTCATATCGTACACAAAAGAAAAATAATTGATAAATGTCACTCATCCACATATTCAGTAAGTTTCACAATAACCAATTTCCAATTACTATAAATGATGTTGAGAATATGATCGAATAATCATATACGACTCGGATATTAACAATGTAAGCGATAAATTAATACACAATATGTATCATTGAATGACCATCACTTTAACACATTTAAATGGCACTCATTAAATAGAATATTTTATGAAAAACTGTAATTATATTAAAATAAAAAACATAATATGCATAAAAATTGAAAAAGAGAGTATTACAATTCTTAGTAATACGTATTTTTTACTTTGATTATTCGATATAATCCTGAAAAATTCATCGGGACATATTATCTTTTAATTGAGCAGAACAATTTAAAATGGATGATTTTATGCAATTGCAGCTTCTCTTAGTAATAATGTTTACGTGGAAAAATATACGAGCACTTAGTAATTTCCGTGATGAAATACATAGGACAATATTATTATGATCGAGTAAGTATTAATAAATTGTAATTTTCATTCAATGCAGTCTATTATTAAAAAGAAGCTTAAGATATTTTTATATTAAAATTATACAATTTATAGTCACAATAGTAACTAATAATCCTAAATAAGATAATATCTACGTTTATATTTCGAGATATCAAATTTCATTAAAATATTGGCAAATCTCTATCGTCGACTCGGTCTCAAGTAGTCTGGTTTGATACTTTACGCAGTGACTACATAGTTAGACTTTTATTTCATACTGGCAAGCTTTTATGTTGCTTATTTTTTTATTACTTTCTGCAAAGCTTATAATAGCGAAGGAAGAAGGGTGTTCCTTCTTTTAGACCGTTGATATAGATAACCTTTGGTTACATAATAAGAGCACTAATATTATGTTAATATTGTTCAATGTATCATATGCGCGCGCGCGCGCGCGCGCGCGCGTGTGTGTGTGTGTGTGTGTGTGTGTGTGTGTCGAGTGCGTGCGTGCGTGTGCGTGTGCGCGCGCGTGCGTGTATTTGTTTGGAAACTATTCTATTAGTCTATTAGTCTTCAGTTAATTGGCATTTTACGGTGTATGGCTTCAAAGTATAAATGGTTGCGATCGTTAGGGCCACCAAACTCCGATTAACTTAATCATTGATTAATGTCCATTTCTACCAATGTAAATTAACTTTAATATTGGTTTAACTTACTTTCTATCTTTTTCTAACTTTTACAACTAGAAAAAGATGACAGGTAAGTTAAACCAAGATTAAAATTAACCTGCGTTGATAGAAATGGACATAAGCCCCAGTTTCACAAATATCGGTTAACTTTTAATCTTAGATTAACTCACTCTTCGTCTCTTTCTAACATCCCTCTAGAAAGAGACGAAGAGTGAGTTAATCTAAGATAACCGACACTTGTGAAACAGCCTAAAAGGTTGTCAACATGACAAAATAATTAGTATGACCATTTGTATTTCAGGCGATATAATCGTTCTAACTCAATCTTTCGTTACATATCTTCTCGTGTATTGTAGAAAAAAAAGATATGTAATGAAAAATTGGGTTAGGGCGATTATATCGCCAGAAATACAAATAATTAGGTTAGATCACACAAATTTTTGTCATGTTGGCAACCCTTTAATCAACGATTACGTTCATCAGAGTTTGGTCGAAGTGGCCCATAAATCGATTTTATATAAACAGGGTGTCCTATTTTAATCGATTACTTCAAAAAACTTTTTTATTTGTGAATCTAGAAAGAAATGCTTCAGACGAAAGTTGTTTGGTTAGAGGGGGGAAACATGATTCCAATGTGAGTCGTGTCATACATGTCATTTTCAAAAAATTTCAAAGAAGACTAATTTTTTAAATGAAACTTGATTTTTTTCTTGAGATAAAAGTTGAGGAAAAGATCTCGTCGAGACGTCTTAAAAACACTATAATAAAGCCCTCTTTAATTAAGAATTTCGTGATGATATTTAAAATTTTAGACACTCTGTGTATATATATATGATTAAACAACCTACAATATTTTTACTTCGTCCTTATTAATTGTCTCATGATTTATCTGAGTAGATGCGGATGGCATAGACTAATTTCAATATCTATTAGTACTTATGACGATAATTATTTATACTTCACATCGTAGAATATAAAAAACGATGACAACAGATTTCGATTATTTATATATCTCATGTTACATCTATTGACATTAATTTATCTTATCGAATTTAAGAGTTAATCACAAAAGCGGATACGATCTACAATTGACCAAAGGAAAAGAGAATTTCTTCGCATCTACACGATATGTATACAAAGTTTTTACGTACGGGAACATATTCCCTTCATTTTCATAAAGTGAAACACATTTAAATTCTCAAAATCAAAGAGAAATAATTATCAATAGTACACTGCTTGAAAACAGACTACGAGGTACATTCTTCGTATCATCTCATGAATATATCGGTACATTAAATAACGATGGCAATCACATTTTCCTTATCAATTCTCAAACGGACGGATTTATGTGTGACTTGATTGAGTTCCTCCCATCCTCTGTTGCATCATAGTTAAGAGTAGTTCGGAATATTGCTGCATCATATTGACTACCTTGCCCTGATCCTGACCCGCGAGTAATTCTTGAAACTTCACCGTCGCTTCATTAGTGACGACGCTTCCGCTACTTCCATCGTTGTCGTTCTCACCACCGCTGGCAACGACCAGTCGTAAAGTACGCATTGTTTCGTTAACAGACGACTCTAATCCACGTAGCATCGTATCCCGATCGATCGCTCTTCTAGACGGGTCGTCGTCGTTGTCTATCATCAAACGTTTGTACAATTGCACGACGTTGTCCGCAGTGCGTGTAAGCTCATCCGCGATCGTGTTGCATAGTTGTGTGGAGACTGCAAGAATGCGGTAAAAAATGTTATATTTATAATAAATCTAATCATAGAATAAATAATTATATATTTATAAAAGACATGCATGTCACACATTAGTCTCGAGGTCACGCTAATTGGTATCTATAAAGCTGTGTAATCTTTTAATGATAAACTCTTGAACTTTTCTAGATAATGATTCAAAGAATTTTTTTGTACGAGTTCGTCAAACAGCCTGATGATTGGGCGCCAAGTTAAAAAAAAGTCATGATATTTATATAAATCAAAATATCCGATGTATACAGGGTGTTTCATTTTAATCGATCACTCCCAAGAATTTTTTTATTTGTGATTCTAGAAAAAAATGCTTTAGATGAAAGTTGTTTGATTTGAAGGGGGACATATGATTCCAATATGAGTCGTGTCATACATGTCATTTTCAAAAAAATTTCAAAGAAGACTAATTTTTTTAAATGAAACTTGATATTTTTGTTGAGATAAAAGTTGAAAAAAGATCTCGTCGAGACGTTTTCAAAACACTATAATAAAGCCCTCTTTAATTAAAAGTTTCCTGAGATATTTAAAATTTTATTATAATATTTTTAATATAAAATATGGAATATATCTCGTAAAGTATATTCACTTTTCTATAACTTTACCTTCATACTTTTATACGTAGAATAATGAAAGGAAGTGATTAATAATAATAATTTTTACATTTGCAATTTTGCAAAATTAAATGCGTCTATAAAATGCAATCGAATTTTTTAAAATAATGTTTTCTATTTTTATACAACAATCGATTCCTTTCATTATTCTACGTAAAAAAGTATGAAGATAAAGTCATCGAAAAGTGAATACTTTACGAGATATTTCATATTTTATATTAACCCTTAACTAGCACACGCGCGCGGCCGTGATCGAACGTTATCTGTACACGGGGTGTTGTATACTCCACACGACTTTGAACGTTGGTTACGGCGAAATGGAGGCTCCAATATAGGCTTGAAAAAAATCAAGTACATACATTAAACACTGGAAAATGATACCCATTAGCCTAAACTATAAAATTTTTAGTTTTGAGGCTTCAAAAAAATTCTTGTATGAAAAATGGCTTGTTTTGCTAAAAAATCATATCTCAGTCAAAAATAAATATTTTTTGATAAAAATTTAACACGATGTTTTTGAGATAGAGTACTTTACGAAAAAAATTATGATTGTAGTGGGTATAAAAAAAGGTATTTATTTTAATGATCGCCTGTGCCCCTTTTTTCTGAATTGAAATCTTGATTTTTATAAGAAAACTTATTTTTATTTTATGTTTAAGTCAGGAATGTGTCATTGGTGACTCGAACTAACGACAAGATGGCACTGCGATGCGAAATCCATAGATTAACCGACCGAAAAAGATGCCTAAATTTTTTTGGGGTGTTTTCGATCCCGCGTGCTAGTTAAGGGTTAAAAATATTATAATAAAATTTTAAATATCTCAGGAAATTCTTAACAAAAAAGAGCTTTATTATAGTGTTTTGAAAATGTCTCAACGAGATCTACAACTTTTATTTTAAAGAAAAAATTGAGTTCCTATTAAAAAAATTAGTCTCCTTTAAAATTTCTTGAAAATGACGACGTGTATGATACGTTTGATATTGGAATCATATGTCCCCCTTCAAAGCAAACAACTTTCGTCTGAAGCAATTCTTTCTGAAATCACAAATAAAAAAGTTTTTGGGGATAATTGATTAAGGATGTATGGGTCGTACAGTCCTTGCTAAAAGTTTAAACTTTCAATAAAAGAAGACTTTGCATGTATGTCAAACAACTCAAAATTTTTTATATGTTAGAAGGGATTACCGTTAACAGTTTGAGTATGATTTTTTGTTATTTATAATTAGTATTGTTTAAACAATACTAATTATAAATTAAAAAAATTGTATTGTTGCAAAAAATTTTGAAACTTAAAATACAATATCAATGATGTATGTTTTACACATAAAAAAAATTTAGGAAATATCTTAATGGTTTATTTATATTTTATTTATATTTACAGCAAAAATGTCGATTCTCTATAAGGGATAATGTTAATTTTATCAACTTTAAACTTAAATAACTCTTAAATAACTTCAAAATTGTACAGAGTATTTTCAATTTAATTTAAAAACAATTTACAGCACTTTCTGAATATATTTGAAATACCTCTAATACATCCTTAATTACAATAACTTTTTATCAGTAAGAGAATTGTGCTGAAATTTTACACAGATACTTAGACGTAATAGAACAATCTATGAAATTTTTAGATTTTTAGTAATGCTTTGAGATGTCACCCATACATCCTTAAAATGGGACACCCTGTATATGTATGTATGTATGTATAATTTTATACGATATATCCAACTTTTTTTTATTTTTGAAAATTTTTAATCACCAAATCAAAATTATTTTATTACAAATTCAACCATATAGTAAAATTGTTTTGAAATAATGTTAAGTGATGGGGGTGTATTTAAAAAAATACAAAATTGAAAATAAAATACAAAAAGTATTTTTCTTATTATTTTAAAGTACTCTCTTAACACTATTCAACTTTTATGAAAAAGTTTTTTATCTTTTATAGTTTTAACGATATTCACTCCAAAAGAAAGAAAAAAGATTTTTTCAAAGAGGTGTTTTACCCTTCGCTAAGTATTTTTTACTTTTTCATTAAATACGCGATTATAAGCATATATAAAAAATGTGTCCCTTATTTTGATTTAAAATACAACATATTAAAAGCTCATCAAAATTGAAGGGGGATACTTCGTAGAATCTCTGCTGAAAAAGCTCGATTAAAACCATTAGAAAATCCTATTTGGTCTAATAAGATTGAATTATATTTTTAAACTTGCACATTTTCCATTAAAACATAATTACTCTCAAATCGGTTGTACTTTGTTGAACTGGAACTTATGCCAATAGTATGTAAAATAAGTTTCTATGAT
Source organism: Temnothorax americanus (assembly GCF_048541705.1). Lineage (NCBI taxonomy): Eukaryota > Metazoa > Arthropoda > Insecta > Hymenoptera > Formicidae > Temnothorax > Temnothorax americanus. Next base: position 5,765,673 of record NW_027509802.1, read on the forward strand.
TTTGAAACAGATTCGATAGAAATATTCACATTCCGTCCTATATGTTTTAATATGTCTATATTGGTTCCGATTACGCTCAATCATAAAATAGCAAGATTTTGATTGCTATTTTACGATTGAGCGTACTCGGAACTAATATAGACATATTAAAACAAGTAGAAACTTGCACATTGTTTCCTCGTAGTTTTTAATTGTGCAAGTAGAAACTTGCACATTGCTTCCTCATAGTTCCTAAGTGTGCAAGTTTTTATTTTATTCGAGGTATAATTATCAGTATTTATTTGTTTTGGCTTCCTCATAGAGGAAGCTTTGTTAGCAAAGGTTCTGATTTCACACTTAACTCTTTTGGGGACTGCGTAAATAATTATATACATTCACTAAAAAATACTAAAAATACTTGTCCACTTAAAAACTAAAACAATACTTTATCGATAAAAAAAATCAGCCCGATATTATAAATATTTGAGATAGCGATTTATTTTTAATTCTATTATATTTTCCAGTCTTTTTTCTACCCCTATTTCATATATAATTGGTTAAAATTTGGTTGATCAGATCAAGTTTTATAAAGCTTCTATGTATGTACGAATTCTTCGAAATTTCAAATGTGTGTAATACGAGATCTGATCAATCAAATTTTAATGAATTATATATGAAATAGGGGTAGAAAAAAAACTGGAAAATATAATAAAATTAAAAATAAATCGCTATCTCAAATATTGAGAAAGCGGCAGCGTAAAACACATTTTTCAAAAAAAGGAAAATCTGCATAAAATCTATACCGGTAGACCGATTTCAATAAAATTTGAGGAGGACATATTTTCTATGATACTCTATTTGTGTGCAAAAATTCAAACTGGTATCTAAAAAATTGTAGAAGTAGATGCGTGTACAAAAATCCGTACACACACACACACACACACACATACATACATACTTCCGGACATTTTTTACTAATATGATTTTTCGACATTTTAGAACATTCTAAACCTATTTCCATCAAAATCTGGAAAAAAAATTTTTTCACCATTACAAAGCTTCCTCTATGAGGAAGCAATATAGGATGATATGTGAATATTTCTATCGAATCTGATACAAAATCATAGAAACTTATTTATATATACTATTGGCATATAAGTTTTAGTTCAACAAAGTCCAATCGATTTGAGAGTAATTATGTTTTCATGGAAAATGCAGGTTTAAAAACACAATTCAATCTTATTAGACCGAATAGGATTTTCTAATGGTTTTAATCGAGCTTTTTCAGCAGGGATTCCTTGTTAGCTCAGTGAGCGACTGCAGTACTGGATACGCTCAATAATACGCATCGTTGCCGTTATTCAACTTAAAGCGTTAGTTTTGTGAAACTGATACATATGATATAATATATACCAACGTATAAATATCATGATATATGTCAATGATATATATCCGATATATATCAATGATACGAAGGTTGTTTGAAAAATTTCTTAAGTGACATCATATTTTTGAGCTTAAAATGCACTTATTTTTCAATATAATCCCCTTTGCACTCAATGCACTTCATCCAACGTTTTAATGCAGTTATGCCAACATTATAGCTTAATTTATTCAACTGCTCAAAATAGTCATCTACACAGTTTGGATTACATCTTCGTTACAAAACGTTTACCTCCGAGCTATTTTTTCATATTTAAACAGTTAGACTTTCATTTTATCGACTACAATTAGCAAATAATCATCGTGACGATTCGACCATTGGTTTTGGTCCGATTAATCGTCAAGACGTTAATAATCTTTGATACTTATATAGGTATACATATAAGCATCTCATTTTTCAAAAATATCTAAATTAAATTAAATTTAAATTTATTGCGAAAAATATTACCTCACTCTGTCTGAGGTAATATTTTTCACAATAAATTTAATAATTTAATTTAAGGTATTCCTTTCACGGAAGAGCGTATTTTGTAGGCGCTTAAGCAGGGCCTCAGCAAACTCTTGTATATTGCATTAAACTTATATAAAATCAAGATATAATTGATTATTATGTTTAATTATAAGAAAAAAGTGAAAATATTATGTGTATTTAGAAATTTTTCATTTTTCGGTAAATTTTACTGTCAGAACAATATGGCAACGCTGCGCTTTTCAGGGCGCCGATTGTAAAATGTGAAGTTGATAACAAAAGTGTCAATGTAAGTGTCAATTTCATCAATCAAAGAATATTGTGACATTTTCTTTTTATCAAAGAGATATTTTATAATAATAATGTGTGATAAGAAACATAACAAGTGAGGAGTAATGTGGGCAAAAATAAGGGACAATTTGTGAAAATAAAAGTTGATAATAAACCGTACATTATATGAACTGAAGTGTGACATGAGCGCACAGCTTGCAGCGCCAGCGTTGCCAAATAATTCCTTGAAAGTCGCCATAAAAAATATTCATCTATAAACCACATTTCAAGTCAACTTTTAACATAAATATTTTGTTTAAATATTCAGTGACTGTATTTTTATCGGCACTATCGAAAGTATAGAGTTTAGCGAATATGTATATATATATATAGCGCAGTTAATATTTAATATCTTAAATCTTAAGATAAACAAATTATTACATTGAAATGTAGAAAATAGACTTTTTCGATAACGTCATATATAAAATATCGAATTTTCAAAGTCATAATTCTTCTTTATATGTTCGGTAATGTGGTTTAATTTTTTTCTAGCGTAAAGATATGCATTTTAACTTTCTCGTACCAAAAAATCAGTTAATTCTTAAGACTTTGGTGTCATGAAAGGAATACCTTAATGTAAATTATTTAAAAAATGAGATGCTTATATATATATATATATATATATATATATATATATATAAGTATTAAAGATTACTAACGTCTTGACGATTAATCGGACCAAAACCAATGGTCAAATCGTCATGATGATTATTTGGCAATTGTAGTCGATGAAATGAAAGTCTAATTATTTATTATATTGTTGGCGAATTGCGAATTTACTTTCGGTTTTTCATATTTAAATACAAATTATAATATATATATATATATATATATATATATATATTAATAAAAACAAATAAATAAAGCTAATGAAAGAGTAGCAAATTACGATTATTTTATTGGCATATTAACCGAGTTTCATACATTCAAAGGCCTGTAACTGTAATGATTCAGGATTACTTCGAAGAACATAGGTCCCTAATCGAAAGTTGTTCTATTATGACTCCTCTATACGCTCCTTAAGTTTGGCAGTAACCTTTTGAATTACCCTGTATATACAGGATGTTTTATTTTAATTTCACCTAGCAAATATCTCGGAAAATATGGAAGATGCGGAAAAACGTTTCAGACAAAAGTTGTAGGATATCAGAAGATGAAAATATGGACTTGACCTTGAGTGACCTTTTCAAGGTCAGGTCAATGTAATCGATGTTTTTTTAAATTAAGAATTTTTTGAGATGTTTTAAATTTTGTCATGATACTTTTAAGAGGGTAGATCAGTGTGTTTCAGGATAATTTTCAGGAATTAATTTTTAACCAAATATTTATGAAACACCAGTAATTTTTTTTTATTATCTTCTATACACATTGAAGAACGTGTCAAAATTGTGTTGCCCAAAAAATTTAAAACTCGTCGAGAAAAGCCGCTTTGCGCATCCCTATGATTTTCGGAAGGTGTACATGATTTCGCGAAAACCAGTCGTCTGGAACAAAAATAAAAAATATGCTTATTATCTACATTGTATTGGCTTTCGGTTGAGGAAACATTTTATTTTTATTTTTTTTCATTTTTGGCGAAGAGAAAAAATTCCTGAATTTTGCCCAATTGCAGTAAAAAATTTAGGAATTTTTTTCTCGTTGCCAAAAATAAAAAAAAATGTTCCCTCAACCGAAAGCCAATACAATGTAGATAATAAGCATATTTTTTATTTTTGTTCCAGACGACTGGTTTTCGCGAAATCATGTACACCATCCGAAAATCATAGGGATGCGCGAAGCGGCTTAACTCGACGAGTTTTAAATTTTTTTGGGCAACACAATTTTGACACGTTCTTCAATGTGTATAGAAGATAATAAAAAAAAAATTACTGGTGTTTTATAAATATTTGGTTAGAAATTAATTCCTGAAAATTATCCTGAAACACACTAGTCTACCCCCTTAATATAAAATATGAAATATCTCGTAAAGTATTCACTTTTCGATGACTTTACCTTAATACTTTTATTATACGTAGAATGAAAGGAATCAAATAATAATTTTTACATTTGCAACTTTGTAAAATTGAATGCGTCCACAAAATGCAATCAAATTTTTTAAAATAATTTTTTCTGTTTCTTTTTTTACAACAATCGATGTCTTTCATTATTCTACATATAAAAGTATAATGGTAAAGTCATCGAAAAGTGTGAATACTTTACAAGATATAAGATATTTTATATTTTATATTAAAAATATCATAAAAAATTTAAAATATCAGGAAATTCTTAATTTAAGAAAACATCGATCACATTGACCTAGCCGGGGAAAAAGTCACTCAAGATCAAGTCCATATTTTCATCTGTCCCGCTCGATATTCTACAACTTTTGTTTGAAACGTTTTTCCGTATCTTCCATATTTTCCGAGATATTTTCTTGAAGCAAATTAAAATAAAACATCCTGTATATATAGTTATTTTCATTATATTTATCATGCGTAAGTGAAATTCTATATAAATATAATCTATAGATTTTTGTACAAATTATTTTAAATATAATTGTGAGTAAATAATTCATACCATATGACAATAAGAATATGTTAAAATATATATCTTTGACTTTGTTGACATACTGTTCATAAAATTTAATTCCAAAATAAATAACATTTAACATTTATAGCTCCATAACTTATTATAAACTTAAAATTTTTTTTATCACAACCATCACAGTATGATAGTTGTGATCACAGTATGATCACTTATAAATTTTGGATACACACACAATGAAATATTATATTCACAATGCAGTATTAATAAATTATCTTTAAATTACCTAATGTTTTATCCATGCCTACTGCAAGAATAAAATTAAAATTAGATATCGATTATATATAATAACATATAGATGAATTAATCAAAGGATACCGATTATATCTGAAATTATATAAATTTGAAAAAAATTATATCTTAGCATTATAGTTCTTGTTATTTTATAGATTTAAATTTTTGAATGATGACAGAGAAATGATTATAATCACTGCGTGTTTAATTTTGGTATACTCACGTTCGACACTAGATACATCAATAGCGCGATCGGTGTCCTTGACTGGTAGCTCATGTGGACTAGGCTCCAACTGATTTCTATTCGCCGCAGATATCCTACTTCCATTTTGCCCGATCGCACCGGCACCACTCCGGCCATTTGTAATGATTGCCGATCCAGATTTTCTTACCGTTGTACCGGGTAAACTTAAGCTAATTAAAATAGATATTACTTTATACTTATGCTTATACTATCACTATTATAATGATTAGGTAAATGCATACTTCAACGTATACATCCTCCGATAATCTTGATCTTAATATATATTATTTACTAAATATTGTGCAAATTTTAATCATTGCTCATCATTAATTTAAAAAGTTTTAATCAAACTTGTAACCAAATTAACCCCTCTATAGATTGCGTTTATCAGCATCTGACGCAAAAAAATAATATTACTTTGATGCAATGTAGATATATCTTAATGTTATGTTTCATAGCATTATACTATTATAAGTATTATAACATCATCTCTTTTCCTGTACAGCAAGCTCCATTTCTTTTTTCAGTACAAATGAAAATAACAGTACATTGTATGTGGAAATCAATGCTAATTTGCTATATTTTTGCTTCCTCATAGAGGAAGCTTTATTTTCGTGAAAAAATTTTTTTCTCAGGTATCTTTGGCAAAGTGTTTAGAATGTTCTAACTAAAACGTCGAAAAATCACTTCTATACAAAATGTCCGTGTGTGCGTGTGCGTGTGCGTGCGCGCGCGCGCGCGCGCGCGTGTGTGTATGTGTGTGTGTGTGTGTGTGTGTGTGTGTGCGCTTTTGCTGTCCGTTTATGCTCTAACAGCTCTAACTTCCGTAATTTTTTAGATATCGGGATGCATTTTTTTTATAATCGATAGAGTATCATGTAAGGAAGGTTTGGATTGAATTTGGCGATGATCGGTAAAGCGGTTCTTTTTTAATAAAATTTAGAATTTTTGCAGAAATGTTTGTGGTTGCTCTAACTTCCGCAAATTTTGAGATATCGGTCTATTTCTAATTTTAATATTCTTCAGTCTTTTCTACCCCTATTTCATATATAATTCTTTAAGATTTGATGGATTAGATCCAGCTTTATACGCGATCAAAGGTCCATATGCGAAAGTCGATATATGGACCATGTAGCCTGAACTTCCAAAATCAATATCGATTTAACATTGCGTCAATTGTAAAACCCCACTTGTGCTACTAAGCTGACCCGTTTTCAATTCATAAAAAGGTTAAAAAAATGAAAAAAAGTGTGCAAATTAGAAACTTGCACATTGCTTCCTCATCATTACAGATTGCTACCATTCCTCCTATTTTATTTCGCTCATAAAGATTCCTCTATGAGGTAGCCAAACTAATAAATACTAATAATTATGCAACAAATAAAATACAAGCTTCCTCATAAGAGGAGCTTTGTGAACAAAATAAAATAGGAGCAATGGTAGCGATCTGTAATGATGAGGAAGCAATGTGCAAGTTTCTAATTTGCACACTTTTTAGACATATGTATTTAGTTTAGATTTTAGGTTTAGGTTTTAATGTATAATAAATTAATAATTTTAATAAGATAAAAACTTTTATACCGTGTAGGATTAAATATATTGTGTAAGTACTATGTAAATAAATAAAAAAATAAATATTTTTTTTTATACTAATAAACAGTTAAAACTTATACAGATATACTATGGATTATTTAATATGTAGTCATACCATAAATTCTGTTACTAAGAAAAATGGATTTATTTCTTAAAATAAAATAAACTAAAATAAAAAGCAGCGTGAGACATATACTCGTTTTATTGCATTGACCTATTACAATAAAATAATCATAACTATTAAAAATTTCTATCTTTTGCTTTTACAAACTTGAACAGTCGGGCTTAAAATTCTCGCGACACGCAAAACTTCAATGAGTATTGACGCTTTCTTCACCAAATCAATTTTTAGAATCTCGATATTTCGATGAGATTTAAAATAACCTCATTTCTCTCAAATATTATAAAGAAAAGAGAATATAGAGAAAATACTTTTTCTAGCCACCCCGAAATATAGAGGCTTTGAAAATTGATCTGATGGCAGTAATAATGTCGAGATTTTGCGTACCGCGAGAGTTTAAAGCTCGATTATTTGAAGAAAATTGTGAAGGAGGACAATTTTAAGAGTTATGATTATTTTTTCTATATTTGCGCGCCTGACTCGCATTTGCCGTTGATGATTTATTGATTATTTTTAAATCGTAATTGATTAATGTAATAAAACGAGTATCATTATTTCATGCTGCTTTTTATTTTAGTTACGAAATAAATATATTTTTCTTAGTAATAGAATTTGTGGCATATGAAATAATCCTAACGATATATATCAAGATTTCTGGATTATCAGAAAATAAATGCATTAAGTATTCATAGTTTAATGGGATTATTAAACTTTTTCATTTTATACTGAAAGTTAGTAATAAAAACCAAGAGCTATCAAAGCATCGAATTTTTACCTAGCAGAGGAATGATCGATACTGATGCTTCTAGGTCTTGGCGGTAGTGCCGGTTTTCCTCCATTTCCATTCGACGAGGTATCTTCCGAACTCGAATCTTCTTGATTTCCCACTTGACTTAGATTAACTGCGAAAGAAATGTATATCTTAGGCAAACACTGATATTCGTTCGTACGCCTTCGCTGATACAAAATGAGAATTTAAATTACCAGTCGAGAAAGCCCCTTGCATTCCTCGTCTTCTCAAGATTGATGAAACATTGTTACTAGAAGAACTCGATTTATTTTGATGATTAATTTTATTTTGAGAACTAATCGTCGGTCTCATCAGACCGCTTGTCCTACTGTTAGTGCTAGATTGGCCATTCCACCCTCTACCTCCTCCTGCTATACCGGCATCCGATTCCGAGTCACTCTACAAATTACAATAATTTTTAATTAACGTATTACTTATGCATGTACGATTTTCGAGGTTCTTATTGCGCATATCACAAAATATACTTGGTTTAAAACACCAACGCTGCTGCTTCTTGTTATGTGAGTCGAGTGACTTTTTCCTGAAACATATCTGGATTGGCTGCTAGAATTGGCACCGCCACCAAATCTTGATGTTACACTTACATTTTTACTTCCTAACTTTCCTGAAACTATTATCACTAGTTAGGAAAAAAAATTTACCGAAATGTCTCATGCTGCTTATGCATATTTTTAACACATGAGTGCTTGCGTAAGAATCAATTTAACCTACATTTTAATTTATTTATATTTTACGTATAAACACACAGAATTGTTCATTTTTATTTGGTAATTGTGTAGATGGAAGAGGGCCCCTTGGATGACCTTAATTTTTAGTATGTTCTCAAGGTCACTCTCCTGATGAGTGACCTTCAGAAGGTTTTAACCCGCGCTCGTTGTTTATTGAAAAGTTATTAACAAAAAAGTTTGAGAAAGTTTGTAGCAGTTATTTTGAGTATTAAAAGCATAAATGACTAATATATGACCATTTCCACGCGTGGAAAGTTATAAACCCATGTGGCACCTCGTTTCGCGTGGAAAGTATATGCGTGAAGGCAGTAAGTTCTACCCCCGGGGGCTCCACTATTGTTAAACTAGACACATAGTGTGCCTTCAAAGTACATGCGTGGGCTTTTCATGCATGGAAAGTTATAAACCCGAAAACGCGTGGACTCGTGGATAGTGGAGCCGAAAACAACGATTTGCTGCTTTAAATAACTTTTCTTTGTTCATGCATGTACTATTTCGACATATATATTAATCATTTATGCCTTTAATACTCAAAATAACTGCTATATATTTCTCAATTTTTTTTGTTAATAACTTTTCAATAAACAACGAGCGCGGGCTGAAACCTTCTGAAGGTCACTCAGGAGGGTGACCTTGACAACATACTTAAAAATCAAGTCATCCAAGATGACCTCCTCCATGTACACAATTACTTTTTATTTATAATTAATTATAAACTGAGACATGTTTTAAACAAAATAATTTTTAACCATTAGAAATGTTTATGCGTCTGGATCAGTTTGTGCACTACGCGAGCACTTACGGGTTAATATAGTTAATATACGAAAATACGAAAGACAAATATAATTGTAAAATATCTAATATAGAAATTTAAGTTTAGTGAGAACGACTCATCGAAATATAATTCATTGAGCATAGAAGCGTATGAAAATATATTATCCGTACGTAATGATGAGAGATACCTTGTACAGGGCCATGCAACAACCTATTTGGAGGACTGATGGAAAGATCACTCAACGAACAGGCGCGTCTCATGCCACTCTCTTCCTCTTCGCTGTCAATAACTTTTGACGAAATTCGCCCGCCCCCACTACTGCCAGCTGTTGACAACGCGCACACACATGCACTAATCGCTACTATTTGCATGATGCTTTTCTTTGAAGAAATGTTTATTATTTTTATTAAGCTTACCTTTATTTCATAAATATTTATCTTTACATAATTAGCTCCAAATGACTTTCAGCTGAACTTGATGTTGATTTTGACCTCTTAGGAAGTCAAGATCATTGATCTTTCCCGTCGCTTGGTTAATAAAAAAAGTTCTGTGAGTTAATAAATGTGTTGGAAAGAATCTAAATTTCTTTGATCTTTGTATATATAATATATATATATATATATATATATATATATTGTATAATATAAATATAAATATATATATTGCGATTATGACTGAGAATATCATCCATATCATTCCAACCCAAATTAATCTAATCCAAACCTAATCTTAATTTCAAATTACATATAGGTTTGGGTTAGTTCGTTAGTTTTTTCGGGGTGGGAGTACATACAAGAGGAGGGGCGGAGCTTACGCGCTTTCCTTTCATAATGTTATTCTCAGTCGTAAGTCATAATTCCAATATACATACAGGGGAGACCGGGGCTATCTGTCTACATTATAATTTACGCTTTTTTAAAGTCTACTGAAAAACTAATAATATTCTGCTGAACATTTTAAAGGTGTAACTTTTCAAGCTTTCTATAAAAAAAAACATAATTAGAATCGTTTATCTTTTAACATTTTAAAGAGATGAATTGTTTAAGTAGACAAATCGAGCGTAGACAGATGGCCCCGTATGTGGAGCTATCTAGTCATACACACACATTCGAGGGGCTATCTGTCCACATAATAAAAAACATAATTTTTATACTTATTTATAATATTATTTATTAGAGTAATCTATAATATTGAAAAAACTGTCGAGTCGAAAGAGTCAGAGCAGTAATAGGCATTTTGTATAGACTTTATGATAAGATTCCTGCGTGGAGCTGACTTTTCTTTATAGCATCAACCTGATTTTGAGTTCGTTGCAAAATCAATGTGGTGAGTTTCTTTTGTCCCCTCAATTCTTTAATCCCTTTTTTTGCATTTAAAGCCTTTACCTCAGCTGTGTTTGAAATAAAAAATATTAAATAATTTAAGACAAACTCATATGTTTATGTGACGTGTATTTTTAAAATAAAAATTTTGTGACGATATGGATGCGACTCTTGAATCGCAAGATCAAGTAACTTTTTTACAGTAGCGAGTGATTGTCCGAACATTTGTTCCGAATTCTAACGCCGTTTTTGCGAAAAATTCTCGCTCGATTTTTATTCTTTTAATCGCTCTAAGTATAATTTTATTAGGTATGTCTACCTTATCCGTCTTTCTTTTATAGTTACGCATATCTATAAAAGAACAATCCGTCATTGAAGTGTGTGGACACATTGCCCTATCAAAAATAAGACAGATAGCCCCGACCACATTTTTCAGTCTTTAGCATGTTGCGAATTTTAGATTATGCCGAATTAAGATTTGAAATTTTAATTCACACATCTGATAATTATATATTAATTGATAATATTATAAATTGCTTGCCTTAATTTAAGTTAAACTACTGCCACAAATTTTTCGACCGTAAAAAAAAGTTAATTTTTTTTTCGTAACGCATAGAAGTGTATGTGAAAAGCATCGAAAGAGAACAAAAGCTTATGAATCTCTTACGTAGAGTTTTTTTCAATTATTTGTTGGAATGGTAGATATCTATCTCTTAAATGCCCTTGCACAATGCCAGGAAACAGGCAATATTATAGGAACAGGAAATATCCAAAAATTTGTTAATTACAACTTTTAAAAATCGAATGCTATGATTGGTTGGCAACAGGCAATAGGCACAGAATTTTCAACGTGACGGAAACTCTGTCTATTGTCTGTGCCACTGTTTATTCTGCATTTATACATGATTTCTGATTTCTATTCCCTGTTCCTATTGCCTGTTGCCTAGCATTGTGCAAGGGCCTTAACACTTGAGATAGCAGTACTGTGGACACATAGCTCTTGTAGACAGATAACCCCGGTCTCCCTTATACCAAGAGCAAAGAAATGTAGATTTTCTTCAACACATTTATTAACAACTTTTTTACATTAAGAACTTCTTTTTTACTAACCGAGCGATGGAAAAGATCAATAATCTTGATCTTCTTAGAGGTCATTAAGGTTAATGGAAAGTACTTGGGGCTGTGTAAAAGGTAAATATTTACCCTTTTATTTTTAAGCAGTTAAATTTACAATATAAGAACCACTGTTTTTTCATTGATGGAAAAATAAATATATGACAATGTAAAATAAATAAATAAAATTGATCGATATGTAGAATATATTTAATAATTATTTCCTTATGTGCAAAAAGATCCAGTTCAAAGTAATCTTGATTTTACAAATTTTCTATAATTAATATGATAATTTGACTTTTTTAGAGCTTCTTGCACAAAGTAAATAATTAAAATAAGACATTAGAGAGCAGGATAGCGACAAAAGGGGAAGAAGGGTAATGTTGTAACTTAATGAGAAAAACATGCGGTTGCGTTCCGTGCAAATGGAAATGATTAAAAATATTAACCAAGTCTTCGCACAACTTGAAAAGCGTTTAAACTGAAAAGTAAAATGCTGTCGTTTTAAAATAAAATCGAACGCGATTATACGTAAGCGATAAGTAAGTGGACGATTAACTATGGTATTTCGTTGAGACATTTCACTTTTCTATCTAGATACAAAGGTAATCCATCAAGTAAAAAAAATTAAAAAAAAAGTATCTTAAATATTAAAATGCAAGAAAAAGATACATCAATCCTCCATGTAGTCTCCTTGTTCTACACAAGTGGTTCAATGTTTCACGTAAGGAACGATGCCATCGGAATTTTATTTGACTGCTTTAGTGTGCTTCTTCAGCTCCTATTATTTCTTTTGTCCTTCACACAAAAAAGTATGACAATAAATAGTGCCAACTATTCGGAGCTGTTGAAAACAGAATTGAAACCAGCAATGTTGAGCAAACAAAGAGGAGTAACTTGTTAGGGGATTATTTTGCTCCAAGATAATCCCAGGCCTCAGGGCATCTCGAAATTGAAGCTTTGGAGCATCCACTATGTGACCATTACATTTTTGGATGATGAAGACTGAAGGGATAATTTTTCCTCTGATGACGATGCCAAAGATACGAGGTTTACGAAAACAAAGCTTCCTCTGTGAGGAAGCAAAAAAGTAAAAAAATTGGTTGAAGGAGCAATCGAATAAATTTTATTTTGGGATCAATCAACTAGTGAAATATTGGACCACTTGTATAAAACGAGGAGAAGACTATTGACGATTGATGTATTTTTTTTTCTTGTATTTCAACACTTAATACATTTTTTTCTAAAATTTCCTTTACGTTTTCAACTGCCTCTGTATACACACGTATACTATACAGCTACGTACATCTACAACAGATATATGTACATACGAAAATACAAATATCTCTTCTGTAAACGACTCAATGTGTTGTAATGTAAATTCTTATACTTGATTTTTGGATAATAACACGTAAAATTTAACAACACGTAGAAAATATATGCAAGCATTTTCTATTCGTTATCGATACCTGCATAAGGATACTTTGTAGCGAAAATCGTTTGATCAATTGTCGGCAGAGTTTTCGTCCACTTGTGACTTGTGTGACTCGGACAGCGCGACGCGGGCGGCCACATTCTCTTAGGCGAGTTGGTGCAACTCGAGGCGGACGTGGAGGAGCCGCTCTCCATCAGCGACCTGTCCATCGTCGACATATCGGCGCAGTAGCTGTCCTCGCCGCACGAGTGCAGTCGTATATCGCGTCTGACCGCGTAAAGTCTACCATCACGCTCGGCCTCCAACTTGGCGAAGTTCTCGCTCGTATCTTGACCGTGTGTCAGTCGTAGGCACCTCTCCCTCGTCAAGTACTGCTTTTGCCTCACTAGATTCTCGAATTCCTTCGAGAGTAACTTCACGGTGCCCTCGATCGCGCGAGTTATCCGAAAATCCACACTCGCGTTGAGATCGTCGATAAGTTCGTTGGTCTGCAAATTCGAACTACCGAGCGATAACTCTTCTCTTTGCGGGTCGCAGGAAATTCTGCCGGGCTCCAATGAGTCGTAAGTTTCGTACATATCCTTCGTTGGAATATCGTTCTCGAATAAATTTACTTGTTCCCTGTCGTATGATACGCATTGTCCCTCTCTCGTGTCGTGAATCTTCGTTATATGATGATTTCTCGTTATACACGAAGAGTCGTTTTTGTCATACATCAACTCATCCTGCATACCATTCTTATCGGCGCAAGTCTGCAGACTGTAGAATTCGCCTCCGCTGTCTTTATTATCGTCAGATTGCAGTGTAAAATTTGCAGACTGCAAGAACTGTTGCATTATTTCGGAATCGAGTAAATCTCGCTTAGTCTTCTTATCGCTCGGCGTAACTCGATATTCGGAACAAGCTGAACTCATGGAGGATGCCGTGTAATTGTCGGAATCGGTTACGCTTTTTAAAGCAGGCGATGAGGGCGGCGTGTCAATGTACTTCCAGGCTGGTCTAGCTCTGTTGCGCATACTCTGAGTGCGGGACGAGTTTCTCTTAGGTTTCGGCGGTTTGTGAGCAACAAAATCATTCAGGATCATCATCGATTCCGGTTTCAGGCTATTGCTACATGGAATAGTATCCGATCCGCTGCAAATCGTCCCATCCGCATCGTCCTTGTGCTCATTATCAAAATTGAATTCACAGTAAACTTGAGTTTTCAGTGATGCAGTGTCTTCTGAGAAATTCGTATTGTTCCTCGCTTTGCTGATTCTAGTGTCCTGCAAAGACTTCGATCTAAATACCGCTCTGTACAGTGTGTTCTCATTGGTGGAATTTTGTACATCATCCGTGGTGGTCTCTGCGATATTATTAGGATTTCCACTGTAAGTCTCGGAATTTTGCCTCTTTCGCTTGTAATGAGAGTCGAATAACATTTCCAAAGGTGCTGATTTCACTAAGGAGTCCGAGTCGTCAGTTAACACGCTCTCCGTACTTCGATGATCAGCGTTTTCGCGTAATGGAAACATCTGGTAGTCCGACTCATCAGTTAATATACTCTCCTGACTTCTGCTCTCCTGCATCTTGCGTCGAGATAGGAAGAAGCTCGCGCTCGAGTGTCTATCGTGATCGTAATCCAGAATCTCGGCGCTTCCTTTAGAGAACGATTCAACAGAGGCATCCGAGAGTACACTCTCTTGAGAACCAGTTAAAATCTTCTTCTGAATATCCTGATAATTCGAATAACTTCTGTAGTCATTCATATGAACGTTAATCTGATAGTCGCTGACACAACGCCGAGGTGGATTCTTGAGATCTTCTTCCAGTGAATCGTCGCTGAAATTGCCGTTCCCCTCGTCAGCATCGTCGACGGTCTCTTTAAAATTCTCCATATTACGCTCGTTCATAGCGGGTAAACTTTCGGAAGATTTTGCAACGTTTTCCATATCCTTCTCATTATCATTCAGACCGATAAAATAACTGCAAGACCTTCTCTTCTGAGCAAATCTTGCAAACCGACTGATATTCTTCTTACACTGCTCTTTCAATAACTTCAATTCCTCGCATACAGGAGATTCGGGCAAAGATTGATTAGCCTTATTCAAAGACAGCTTATACTTTTCAGTTTTTTTTAATGTCAACGTTAACGGACGGCTAAAGGTTGGTTTTTTTACTTTCTCATTGATGCACAACTTAGTTGGACTTTTCAACAAGCAATTTTCACTTGGTATCTCTGGTTTAAGTAACGCATTCCCCATACCTTGGACCTTGTTAATTTTGTTGGATTCTTGGGATTTAAACGTGGGTTTTGGATTTAGCATAGGTTTGCAGGGATTAATCGGTTTTGAAAATTGGTTTTGTTGACCGGATCTGTTACCTGTGCTGAGCCTGTTGGAACGATGATGCTTTTCTTGTATGTGACTGCTCAAGTCGGATATGCTTTGGCTGGATTTCAGTAACGATCTATAACCCACCTGCAAGAATAAGAATCGAATTTTACTGCAAAAGTTCCCGTAGAGCATTTCGCTTTTTTCATGCAAAGATTACTTACACTTTGTAATTTTCTTCTGGTTTCCTCTATCCTTCTCTGTAACTCTTCCCGTTTTTTCGCAACATCAATGTCGCCTCTCGCATGTTTCGTCGCGTTAACCACCGCCGCATTATGTATTTTGGCAGCAGCGTTACCTTCACCGCCACTAAGTCTACAACAATGCAAATTAATCAGTAATCAGTGATTATTGAAATAATGACCTAGCATCATAAAAATTCACTCGTTCAAATCTCATTTTACCTCCCGTGAAACTGAGAGCTAATACTTGTTGCTTTCGCACGATTTGGTGGTTCTTCCGCGCCGCTAAGCGACTCGAAGGCATTCTTCAGATATTTTTCCCTGTGACTCTGTTTAGAAAGCTGATCAAAACCTTCAGAACTAGCTTCGGATAATATAGACAATGGATTTCTCTCGGCGCTAGGAGTCGACGCCCCGCCTTCTGAATCAGATTCATCCTGACTGCCAGACGCGGTTAATTCACTCGTCCGACCATTCTCCGCGTTCTTCAACTTCTTTTGACGCCTTTGTGACCTGTGCATATAAGATGCGCTTTACACTCTTCGACAAAAAGATTTGCAATATAATCGAGAAGAGAACGTAGATATGTTGAATCAAGAACGAACCTTCGAAGTTCCTCAACGTCCATCGCATTAACAGTAAACTGATTCGATACAATATCTTCTGGTGGGGGATAATACATTAACCTATGGTGTGACTTTTCAGAACTAGTCGTTCCGTTTTCTCCTTCGGAATAATCTTCGACATCCCCATCATGTTCGGTGCTTTCATGATCCTGAATAGCATACATTTTTTGATAATATAGCGAGATATTATTTATTAATGACATAATTAACAATTAAATTAAAAACATAATACAGTTATGAGTAATATGATGTCAATTGAGAATATAATATCGGCAGAGAGAAATGTTATTTACATATGTTATGTTTTGTTATATTTGAAAAAGTGGCTTTTTATAAATTATTTCCTAAAGAGATTATTATACGTAATCATTTTTAGAGAATGTTTCACGTTTTTAGGAAGATATACCTCAAATTTAAAGCTGCCAAGACTGCTATCGTCGGTGTGATGACGACTTCTCGATTGACGTGTCAATTCCGTAAAATTATTACTTCTTACTGTCACCTTATCGTCAATCGCCTATGCCATGATTGAAATAAAGTGTGATCAATGAAACAAATATGCAAATCAACAATGCAATCCAGATTATCAAAACAAAGAGATGATTTAAAAAAGCAAGAGCAAAGCACAATAATCGGTGAATAAAGATGAATTTGCTACTAGAAAGACAATATGAGATATACGATCAAACAATAATACTCATATAACACTTTGTTAATACCTGTTTCGTTTCATTTTCTATCTCTTTATAACTTTTGGGACAAGATTGAAATACACTTTCCTCTTCTTCCTAAAATCGCAATTAAATGTTAGTATTTCATTCTTAGATTGAAGAAAGCAGCAATATATTAGAAGAATATGTTAATATTCGATATTATTCGACGATTTAATAATTATTTAAAAATAATTAAATTAGTTATAACAATTAAAGTAATTTAAATCGACCGTGACTGGCAATAATATATAACGTCTTTTTCGATATGAACATTGAAAAACTGTGAGCCAACTTGGTTTGTCGGATTCACACAGCACTTTTTCGGATCAATCATCGAGACATTATTAATTTCGACCATGGGTTTTAGTCAGTTGATGTAATTTCTAAATTAAATAATTTAAATTTTTATTGCGAAAAATATTACCTCAGCCAGGGTTTGAACCTGGAACCTCCCGTATACCGTGCGGGTGTCGTGCCAATTCGACCACTGGGGCTGTGGTAATATTTATCGCAATAACAACTATAAGATGGAGCACCGATTCTTAGGTCGACGGTGTGTATAATAAACAGAATAATAAATTTTTTTTCAATGTTCATATCGAAAAAGACGTTATACATATATTGCCAGTCACGGTCGATTTAAATTACTTTAATTGTTATTCTATATACTGGCGAAAGAAATTTATTATTCTGTTTAAATTAGTTATGTTTAAGGAGAGAATAAACTCTCTTAAAAATGACCAAAATATCAACTTTTTTCATTAAGTAGATTATTTCCTGCATGTTTTAAGTTACTAGTTAGAAGAGGATACAAAGTGATTTTTGGATATGTCCAAATGTCGAAAAAAAAATGGTTTAAACTTATAAATCTCTCGCGATTTTTATTTAGAAGCGATAATCAAGAAAAAATAATTTTTTTTTTTAATTTTAGTTTGATACTTAGCAACACCCTCTATTTGTAACCTTGATTTGAAGTAAGCAAAGAAAAAAATATCAATTCATTGCAAGAGATGCGAGGTTGCCAAATATTATCAAATCTTGCCAAATAATATCAAAATCTTTAATACACTTTCCAGTAAAATCACATTTTCTAACTTTTATGTACCTTTTTCTTGAGAAATACATCAAACCAATTATTACAATCGTTATCTTAATCTCTTCAGGAGTGACTGGATCATGATTTTTATCATTCGGCTTTAAAAAATTATAATTTTATAAAAAATTACAAGCAACTAAAGTTATAAAATTTTTCAAATCATAATTAAAATTCAAAAAAAAAAATTTATTTAGAAAAAAGTATCAATCCAAATGTAGCCAAAATTGCGTGATAAAAATTTAAAAAAAAGATGATTCAAATATGCCTCAGTGAGAAATATAAAAATGAGGAATATAAAGATAACTATGGCCTTGTAATTTCACAACTGCATCCTCTCCCTCTTAATTTACAATTTATCTATCGCAAAAAACTCGTAAAGATCCTTTTCTACTAACCCTTTTGTTAATCATCGTTTCTCGACGATAGTCGCTGCTGCATTTCGTCTCTGTGCCGCTGTCGATGGAGCTGTCCTTCGAATCGCCGCCACCGCCACCGCAACCACCGCCATCCGAGTCAATGGCATTGCGCGACGGAGGAAACGGTATAACTTCGTCGCTGTCGTAGACAGACTTGACGGTGATACCGTCGCTCTGTTGAACCCTTTGTGCCCATCGTCCCTTTGGCAGATCGACACCGAGAGACCTGACATTTGAGCTCAGAGCAGCGCTATCGTCAACATTCGTGGTATTTATTTGTTTCTTCGCCCATAGCGGTAACTGACCGACGCTGAATCTGTAATCTACGCTCTGGAGCGTTGGATTCGAGTTGGGATCGAGAAGATCCGATGGAGGCGATTCAAAGATTTCATTATCCAATCGTATGTCGATTTCGCCATCGTTGACTTGGAGCGGTTTCCTATGAATACATTTGAGAGACGCAATTATTTTAGCATTTAGCCGAAGCGCCACGACGACAGTTAAGATCAGCAGCATTTGTGAATGGAAAGAAGCTACTTACTTGCCGGCGCGCATCGCTTGCTGAGCTAGACGAGCCTGCATGGTCACGACCATGTCGTGCGGAATACGCCACACGAACACGCAGCCGTCACCGCTCGCAGACACAAGGTGACGACAATCTGGGCTAAAGCGCAAACCAGTCACCAGTTCTGAATGACCAACCATAGTGGCCATGCACTCGCCGCTATAATAATCGTACACGCATAACGTTTTGTCTGTACATGAGGTAGCTACATAAATACCGGACGCATCTGAAAATACGCCAAATGGGATGGATATTTTATAGATTATCAGTCGAGGTCAATTGTGTAGACCAATTTATAACAAGCATCGCTGCTGTGATTCCCGCTAAATAGTGGAAAATCTTTAAATAGCAGGATTGGAAACTTGATTTTTATTTCCTTAATGAAAATTGATTTTAAGAATGATCAAGTTATTTTCAGTTGAGTATTATGTCTACTAATTTCGTAATTATTTCAATGTAACCGAATCTCTATATTGTCAGAAATCTTTATCCTAATGATATCTGCATTTTTAACATTCAGCGCTATAATATCACTGTTTATTATAATATGTGTTAAATTGTTTCTTTTTCCTATTTAATAAAATTATTCTAAGCCAATGCGTAAATTATGCACCGCATTAGAATGCTGCATGCTAGTTTTAAAATATTAAATCTATAAAAATTGATTAATCTTTAAAATAACATTTAGCAAAAACAGTTTTTATTATTGAAAATATATTACAGATTGAGATATATTACATGATTTTTATAAACAGACGTAGTAGTGTCATATAAGTTGAGAGAGAGAGAGAGAGAGAGAGAGAGAGAGAGAGAAGTATTTGGAGATTTAAATAAATTAATAAAAAATCTAGGAAAATCACAGAAATAAATAAACAATATTTTTGCAAAGAATATTTTTAAATCGTTATATTGCATTTTTCAGTGATGCATCTATGGGGGTATTACGATTTTATATTATTTTATCAGATATAAAACTTTACATTTTAAATATCGACTTTTATACCAAAATTCCTGTTTTTATTTTCTCACGTTCCATCAATTTAAAAAAAATCAACTTTATTACAAATTTTTAATTTTTGTTTTGTTTCGGAAACACTAATGAAGCTTTGTTTAAAATTATCTTCTACGGCAGCAATCAGTATTGATTTCATGACAATTTGGTCACATACATACATGGAATGGAAAACATTTTGATCATGTGCGTGACATTTTCGTTCTGCATATATGCCATTGAGAGATAGAAAGGACTAAATAAAGTGGTAATAGAGAAATCGTTCAATTTATAATGTAATATCAATGTGTTATCAATAAGGAATAATTGTTTATGCAGAAGGTGGGCAAAATAAACACATGTAAACACCTAGAAAATACATTGCTTGTTTTATTAATAAGAGGTTGGCCCACCATTTGCCTTTAATACAAATTCTATCCTGTTGGAATAGTCATATAATGCTTGAACAACCAATGGAATGTTGTACTCTTTTAACGTTGCTAATCTTTTAACAGAACATCTTTCATACTTATATATAAGTGGTGTTGGAGGAAGAAATTTGCTTCTCACTTTTCAAAATTGCTCTTTGTTCTCCAAAACTTTAATGTTAACAACAAACAACAACATCAATATCTTTCCTGGCCAGCGTAATCACCTGATTTAAATATCATTGAATCATTGAACAGTTTTAAAGAGCAAAATGAGGAAAGTTTTTCCTCCAATTATTTCTTGAACAATTGGAAGATGCTTTGTCACGTACGGACAAAATTTAGAGTCTTCTAATAACGAATCAAATGTTAAAGAATGTAGGATGGACGTAGGATTACACCCAAAGACAAAACTTTTCTCCTCTACTAATATACGTACGAAGTGGTGAGAAGCTCGCGCAAAGGATTTTGATCGCTTGAGTATAAATAAGCGTGAAAAAAATACCACAATGGCTTACTCGATCGATACTCAAGCTCATGGCCTATTAGCTTATTAGCTTTATCAATCTTTTATATTCATTTTGGAATTCTGCTCTTGTTTTTGACATTAAGAAACTCTGACCTACACTTGAACGAAAATTCAAGTCCCAATCAAACCATTGTAGATTCAAGAATTTCTTGAATAAAGGTATTTTGTAAATCCTGAAATCTAATTTATCCAGAAACACCTAACCATTTCCCGGAACAATCTGTTGCTGTTAAAGAGCGTGGCAATAGAACAAGTCCAACTATATCTGTGATTGCCGAAAAGTGTGGCAACAGAAAATTTATAATTTAATTTATCCTTCTTTATTATGTCTAGAAAAGGGGGTAAAAAACACAATTGAAAGATTAAATTTTAAATCAATTAACTAAGCAATTCAATCTAATCAAGATCCTCTCTTGCTCTTCCTTAAACTAAAGAATTTAAAAACTGAAATCCCAAGGTGACGTAATTCAAGAAGTTCCACGTCACAAACACATTCTCTAGATTTTGAAATCAATTTTCCTAATTTCAATTTTATAAATAAATCTGATCCTCGTTACAAAACTTTTAAATTATGTTATCTTTTCGGCCCCGATCAATCACACAATCTAGTTCAAAAAATCTCGGGTAAAGTACTTAAATATATTAAAGTCCAAAAATGGACGAAATAATTCTCTTTGTCAATTCACACATATTGGTGACACACACTGGTGACTATTTAAGCATTGTGTGTCTATTCCAACAAGGACAGATTCTGTGTTAAAAACAAACAGTGGGTTTTACATCTTATTAATAACAAGTTATTAACGACAATTGATAACATCTTATTAATAAAACAAGTAATGTATTTCCCAGATTATTTCACATTATTTTGTCTATCCCTTGTAATTATTTAAAGAATACTCTTTTATGTGAATCATCAAAATATATCTAAATATCGCTATTGAAAGACTTTCAGTACTGTAATGGAGTAGCGATGCATAATGAGCTATGAATTATTCATCCTACCTAGAACAACTTTAATCAGCGATCCGTCGTCACTAACGGAACCTTTAAAAGTCTTGCTGTGTTTCCCTGTAGTAACATTATAAACTCGGATATTTCTATCTTGACAGGCGGTTAATACATGCTTCTGTCCAGAATCGACTTCCATGTCATACAAAGTGGTTTTTCCCTGAGCATTGCGACCCCTAGCAAATTGCGGCATTCCGCCTGGCGTCTAAAAATACAAGAAAAAATCGTAAAGTGTCTTGGTGAATGCCAGATCTGAAATTGATTATCAAACATCGAAACAAGATTACTTACTGATTGCAATTGCCTAAAAATAATACTCTTATCTGCGCCGCAGGATACCATCTGTATCTGATTACCTTGATTTAATTGATTAAAAAATCTAACCGCGGTAATGGAAGAGCTATGATCATCAAGCGTCTGCAGAAAATTGTATCCCTGATCGACGCTAAAAACGTGAATCAATCTATCGCGAGACGCGCTTGCTAGTAGTCTAGGGGCGTCCAGCGAATGTCGTAAGAACCTGGAATACTCTAGACACAGCACTTCGGCATCGTGCGCTTCTATCAGGCATAACTCTTCCAGTGAAGAAACATCGTGGATTCTGATATTGCCCGATCTGTGGAAGTAATATGTGATTGTATCCCTTGCTAATCGCCCATCAACTGGATTTCTCTTCTCATTTTACCTATCCCCGGAAGCGAGGTGCTTGCCGTCAGGAGCAACTCTTATCGATCTCACGCCGTTACGACCGTCGTAAGATGCGTCGCTCTTTTCGGCGGATCCCGCGGCGGCCAAGTCCAGATCCTTCAGGTAAGTCAACTCCGGATCCACGTACAACACCTTGAGCAATTCCTATCAGCGAAAAAACGGGGACATTGCGAAATAAAACATCGACTTTACACGCCCACTTTTCATTCTGATTACATTTTACTTGAGGGAGAATACAGACATTGCTATAAATGTTCCGCTTGTATAAGGTATCATTTGGCGTGCTATCCCTCTCCAAATTCCACATCCTTATTGTGTCGTCGCTGGAGCAGGTGATGAAACTTCCGAGCGGCATCGCACCGACGGAATCTGAATCGGTCGGATACATCTCGACGCCCCAGATGCAGGCCGAATGGTACAGGAACGAGTGCGACTTGCCGACCCGCTTGATATCCCTCACATCCCAAACGTAGATGCTATGGTCGTTGTACACGCAAGTCAGTTTGTTATTTCGCTCATCGAATGCCAGCGCGATCGCGTCCGGATACCTCGCGTTAGGCGGATGTTGAGACATATGACTAAAACAAAAAACGCGAATAGGAAGATATTCCTAAATGTCGCAACGGAGAATTATCGAGGTGTGTCATTGTTATAAAATATAAACCTGATAGACAATCCTTGTGCAACGTCTACTCCCAAGTAATGTGTCCTCGGTAATGTGGTGATAAACTGAAGCGTGTTAGGACTAAAACATCGTACAATACCCTCGGCGCATCCGATAAAAATATATTTATCCCCGATCGCCATGCAATTGGCACTACTTGTCTGTAAGGACAGCAATGTTTCTTTTTCATTACCAAATACGAGTTTAAAAGTGGACTGATCGTGATCTATTCATATTTCTCGAATCGAGTGTAGAACCGAACTAATCACTAGGAGTAACTTACTCGAAGCTCGACCCACTTGTCCAAGAGCCTCCTGTTATTAAATTCGCACAACAGACCCGTTTTGGTTATCGCATACGTAGAATCTGCCATCTCTCCCCTACCGCAGGCTACGTCAACGAAATCATTATTTCTCTGCTCTCCTAATATAGCGGAACGACCCATCAAAGGCACGGGTTCTTTGTACTGTGTAATAAAATATCGCATAAGATCTATTCTTCTGTTATATCACATCAAGAAAAAACACAATACTTTTGTTTCGCGGTAAGATGTAAAACAGGGTTGAGAGCTTACCTTGGCGCTACGCGAATACTCCAAGTACCAAAACTTGACGTGCCTGTTACCCACGGTAACGAAATAATTGCCATTCTCCGCAAAACAGACGGCCTTCACCTTGCTCGAAACTTTATTGGATGCTACTTTGACATTGTTCCGCCAATCCCAAACATTCACAATCATGTCGTGCTGCGAACCGACCGATACAACGTACTTGTTGCTGGGCGAGAACGCCTGAAATCAAAAGATAAATGTCCTTTCAATATCAAGAGACACGGTAGTGTCTCGCGCCAAGTACACGCGGAGCGAGACCGACCGTCTTGTATACCTCATAGGATTAATCTGAAACCTCCTACCTCTCACACAATTAATGCAATTTACTTAACATTGTATTTCGCGACGATATATTGTAAAAAAAACTGAATTGTAAACAATGTTAAGAACTTCGCACTAATCATGTATGAATCTAGGTCCTGGTAAACTCAACTAGTTTTCTTATATGTTGTAGCTTATGACCTGCTGAACAAAAGATGTAATAGGCTCAAAGGTAGATAATGCACAGTTACTGACCTATAGCCAGACAAACATGAAAAACTCAGGGTCTACGAATATTGTTTAGGAACACTTTAGAGTTGAAAACTTCATAGAAAAATGATTATTATTATTGATCTCAAAAGAAATTTAATATACATATGTTCCATATGTGGATTCATATATGTATAAAATAATGAGTAAGGACTCTCTCGAATCCACTTTTAAAAAAGGCGTGTTACCTGAGGCGTGAATTTCGTTTGTATCGTAAAATTGAAGCCTCTTTTCCGCGATGCCGATTGGCTATCTCGATTGATTGCCGCGCCGCGAGCTTGCTTCATCCCGTGAGGGACTGTCATCGCGGAGTGTGGCGAGTTTCGTGCGTGTAGTGCGTCGTGTGTGTCATGATGTGACAGCTCGCGTCGTGTCGCGAGGTTAATCGACCCGCGTCGTGTCGCGAGATTAATATTATTATTAATATTAACCTCGATAAAGGTGAGATCTGAATATATTTTTATATATTGTCGTTATTAAGAAACTAGATATATGTTAGATGGCTCGCGTAAGAAAGCTGCAGTGTATGCTGGAGGTCTCGTACTTGATCCAAAGAAAGGTTTCTATGACAAACTGGGACTGCTCATGGACTTCAATTTCTGGTATTATACAAGATGTATTAATCCGAGTATTATACAAGTGTACAATTTGTGTTTTACCACTGTGCCCGGTGCGGGGTATGCTGACGCCGAGGTAATTTTCTTATATGCAAACAACATGAAGTAAATATCTGGACTAAAACATAATTTATACAGTGCAGCAATTAAATATTCTCGAGTTAAATCTGGAGTCAGGTATGATCCCGACGGAGAGTCACAAATTAGTCAAAAGCAGACAGCAGATCAAGCAACTCATGAAAGCGCCGAATCTATTGCCGGAACAGAAAATGGATTATCATATCAGGCAAATGGCGTTGAACCTCACAGCCAATTCCATGTATGGATGCTTGGGGGCGATGTATTGTCGATTTTACGCTAAAGGTCTCGCCGTTCTGATAACAGGTAAGACGCAAAATATTTTATATTTAAAACGCCGATAACATGAAGCATAATATATTATATAACACCATAATGTTTTTTTTACATAGGGCTATAGCCTAGGAGGAGGACGAGGATAAAGCGAAGAGGAAAAAGCAACGTAAAGAACGCAAAGAAAAAGAACGAGGAAAGAAACGTGACGAAGATGATGGCAAAGGAAAGTGGGAAACCATTAAAAGTGACGTGGCTATTCCTTTCGAGAAACCGAAGATGTTCGCTAAGGACGCAAAAATTAATATTGGTGCGGTGTTGAAGAAACTTTCTGTCGGTATGTATCATGTTACGTGCTGGGAGTTAATAGCTTTCATCAGATGTAATGTAGCAACGTTAGTAGCGATTTGCGATTGGCGACAATGCAACGTACGTAGTTGCTCAGCCACTGTACCGTGAACTAGACCTTCTTTAGGCTTATTGCTCTGTTGCATACGAAGAGGACGAGACCGATGTTCTCTTTGGCTTTTAGGTCCTTGCAAACTGTTGTTAAACATGAATTCCTTACAGTAATAATGTATAGATATTTACATTATTTTGTCGTAATTATTTAACATACGTTTGGTTTCTCCCGCTGGAACCGAAGATGTATAACGTATGTTTATAATTAAGTGCATACATAATACAATTGAACAAAACATTAAAAAATTGAAAATTTTCTTATTAATGTAAATATCTACATTATTACTGTAACGAATTCATGTTTAACAACAGTTCGCAAGGACCTAAAGGACAAAGAGAACATCGGTCTCGTCCTCCTCGTATGCAGCAGAGCAATATAAGCCTAAAAAAGTTCTGGTTAACGGTACAGTGGCTGAGCAACTACGTTGCGTTGTTCATTTTCATTGGTCATATGAAGTTCGCACACGTCAAGCTTGACATCCTAAAGGTCACACTGCATTCTGAAAACGATACCGTGCAGGTTTGTTAGCGTATACGTGGTGTCACAGGCTGGAATGTATTTTCTATGTTTTGGAAGTAAAATTTGGAAAATACAACATGCCATAATAAGCTCTAATCAGGAAATGTAAGTGTAATTAGTGCTATAAACATTCCGTTTAATAGTAATATAAAATTGTTCTTATAAACATTAATTATATAATTATATAATTAATTCAAGTTGTCTATTATTTGAAAAAAACTTGATTTTTAGAATTTTTAAATAGATTTTTAAAAAGATAAAATAATTTAGATTTTCTAAAATTAATTGTGCTTATGCTATCGGAGAGGAAACACTTATTATAAAATGGATTATAATACCAAGACAATTATATATAACGATTTCAGATGGTACGACGGCATTTTATTTTTTAAGTTAATGCTGAATGGAAAAGTCTATAAGCATATTGCGGACAAGATGATGCCTAATCAGGATACAGCCACGAAAAAGAAAGATATGCGCATGGCAGGGAAATTAGCGCTATTCACAAGCTTTGTAAGCATATTTAATAACAACGAGGATTCTTTGAATCGAACTCTGTCTTAAAATAGCATCAATTGAAGTGAATCCACTGCTGAGTGTAGAAATTATACGATTTTATGCGTCACAACGAATAGACCAAGAGGAATGCTTTTTCCAGTCGATGGTTTTGAATGTTGCTAACGTATCTATTTCATTGCAAATGCATCATTATGAAATTATGATCGGTAGTAAATGAGAGATATGTAAATTAAAAAGATGTGTACATTGCCCAAACAGTATCTTTGTATGATTACAAACTATCTTCATCTAATTTTTTAGTGATAATATCCGAATAATTTGCGTTAGTATTTCTTTGTAAAAAAATATGACGATTATATTACAGTACATCTGATGATTTTAACATAATTATAGAGGTAAAGTGTGTAAATTGTTATCGTTCCATCCAAATGTAGCTTTTATAGTATCATTTATTGTATCGATACCTTAAGCTGTTTATAAAAAAGTAAAAAGTATTTTAAAACGAGAGAAAGATATAAAGATAGAAAAAGAAGAAAGAAGGAGAGAAGAGAAGGAACAATATAGAGAAATGTATAATATATTATAAAAATATTTATTATATTGCAAATATATTTAAATGTATATATTAGTTAACTTCTTTATATACACTACCCCTCACACACACACACACACATTAATTTCAATATACAGGGTGTATTATTTTAAGTGAATAACAGATTCGTTGATTTCTCTGTAAAAGATGAACATCATGATACATGTTTTGCACAGAATTAATACACTTGCTGTTATAAACATTTCATTTGCATGCATTGCATTTTTATATAAATAATATGTAAAAATGCAATGCAAGTGTTGAAAGTGTTTATAACAGCAAATGTATTCATTTCTGTAAAAAACACACGTATCATGTCCATCATTTACAGAGAAATTAACAATTATAGGGGTGTATTGAATTAATGAGCGGTAATGTATACGTTCAAAAATTCATGCGTTATATATCTCGTGCTTAAGTTACGAAAGTTACAGAAAATAAAGAAGAGAAAAAGAAGAAGAAGGAGATAGGAGAGTTGAGAGGAAGACTGGAGAGTATAGAGAGGGAGAGAGATAGAAGGAACGAAGGGCAGGGAGAAGTGAAAGAGGAAGGAAAGTGGGAAATACAAAAAAGAGATAAAGCAATGGAAGCGTAGGTAAGAGAGCTAGAAAGGTGGAGAGAGTTAGAAGAGAAAGACGGAAGAAGGAACAATGTAGTAGTGAAAGGGGTGGAGGTAGAAGAGGGAAGGCGAAATAAAACGGTAGAGAAGCTATGACTAGAGATGGGGGAGGAGGGAGGGATAAAGGAGGTAAAAGAGATAGGAAGAAAGACGGAGAAAGAGAAGATAATTTTAGTTAGGTTAAAATATAGAGTAAGGAAAAGAGAGGTAATGCAGAAGAAGAACGTGTTGAAAGGGAGGATGGAAAGAATGGAGAATGACATGATCTTGAGGGAAAGAAAAATGCAATGAAGCCTAGAGAGGATAGCTGAGAAGGAGAGAAGGAATAGGAGAAATTGGGTAAAGTACGGAAAAATTTGGATAAAGGGGAAGTGGTGGAGTTGGGATGAGGAAAAAGAAGTCCTGATAGATGGAAGAGGAAATGAGAGAAAGAGGAGCAAGAAAAAAAGGGGGGGAGAAAGAGGAACAGAGAAAGAGAGAAAGAATGGAAAAGAGGAAGACGGAAAAATAAAATGTAAAGGTAGTGAGGAGGGAGGAAAAACGATGGAAAAGGAGGGTAGAGAAAAGAGGGAGGAGAGGGAGAGTAGGAAAAAAGGGAGTGTGGTGAGGCTTGTGGGAGGGAGAAAAGAAATCAAAGAGAGTAAAGTGGGGAAAGTAAAAATGAGTGAAAAAGAGGAAAAAGAGGGGAGAAAAAAAAAGAAAGAAGGAAGGAAGGAAGAAACAGGAAGAAAGCCTAAAGATAGGCTTTTGGAATGTAGCGGAAATGAAGGAAAAACAGGAAGGGTTTTGAGATGAGATAAAAGAGTGGGATGTCGTGAGGTTAGTGGAGACGTGGCTGGAACAGGAGAAATGGGAGAAGATGAAGAATAAGGTACTAAAAGAGTTTAACTGGAGTATACAGGGTGTAAAGAAAGAAAAAGTTAGAAGAGAAGGAAGAACAATAGGTGGAATAATGATGGGAGTCAGAAAAGAGTTAGAAGAGAAAGAAGAATGGGTGGAGGAGGAGGGTTTAATGATTAGAGAAGTAAGATGAAAGAAGGAGAATGGAGATTAGCAACAGTTTACGTAAGCGGCAACTTAAACAAGGTAATGGGTAAGATAAAATCGGTAAAAGAGGAGGTCAGGAGAGAGGAGAAGTGGATAGTGGGGGGCGATTTCAATGCGAGAACAAGGGAGAAAAGAGCGCTAAAAAATGAAGAAGAGGGAGTTGAAAGAAAATCGAAAGATAAAATGATAAATAGGTAGGGGAAAGGGCTGATTAGATGGGTGGAAGAGGAAAAGTGGGAAATTATGAACGGAACAAAGGAGGGAGATGAGGAGAAGGAGGTGACTTTTACAGGAGGAAGGAGGGAAACAGTGATCAATTACGTAATAGGAGAAAAGCTTGTGAAAGAGTGACAAGATTGGAGGTGGGGTGTAAGCTAGATTCAGATCACCAATCAGTAGCAGTACCGGTAGACAACAGTTCGATTGTGATTGGTCAATTTCTTACGGGCTTAGAGCTTAAATATTCTTTAAAGCAAGGTTGTAGACCAGCACTTAAGATCTATCCAGACAAACTTGCATAGTTCATAAACATAAGCATTAAAAATTGATTTGTTTATATACATGTGCATAAGAAAATAGATCAATCCATTTTCATATGCATATGTTTATGTACTTATGCAAGTTTGTCTGGATAGATCCTTAAGCGGGAAGCACACACTTCTGTACAACGCATATTGCGTAAGCATAAGAAAATTGATTGATCCATACACATGTGCATAAAGAAATAGACCAATCAGTTTTCTTATGCTTACGCATTATGCGCTGTGCAGAAGTGTGTGCTCCCCGCTTTAGGATCTCTAGGTTAACCAAAACTCCATAAGCGCATGTTTTGACATATGCGTACTTGTCGTATATGAAATAATAAATATTTTATAAACATACATGTGATATTGTGACATGTAATTAAAATAAAAGTAATAAACAATTATACAGTAACAAAGTGAGAAAACTTGTATTATAAAAATAAATAAAAAAATGTATAAATGTATGGATAAATTATATAATGAAATAATAAGAAATTTATATACTGTGTGACGTTGCGGCTCGCCGCATCGTCGCGGCGCCCCGCCGCCGTCACAGGACGCGGAATTTCGCGCCCAGGGACGGACCGGGGAAGCAACGGCGAGATCTCCAGGGGTCGTATTTAATCGCGTTTCCGCATTCTGATTACTTTCTTTTTTTTTGCATTGTAATACGCGCGGCACCTCACCCACACCACGGCAAACCTTCGAGGGAGTACTTGGCGAAGGAAATCAAGGACGATCGATAACCCGGGAGGGGTGGCAAACGCGGAAGCAGCAGAGATCGCGGGCTGGCGAGAGCAACGCGGCAGGCGGGCGTCACGTGCGGCAGCGACGGACGAGGCCGCCGATAGCGGGGCCCCAAGCGCTTGGGTAAACACCCGGCTTCAGCAAATGATCTCCACAAAACATCGACCTACGGGGTGACTGATCACCGCCCCAGGGTCAAACCGGAGGCACATCGGCGAAAACCGAATTCCGTCCGCTGCTAAGGACAGAATTGAGGAGTCGCACGCCGCCGAGGGACCGTTGCACGCCCCCGAAGGATCTCGTATCGACAGCACTGCGCCGGGACACCGCGGGCTTGCAAGCTCACGCCCGATTGGCTCGCGCGCCCCTCAGGAAGGGGTACCGTATCGATTCCGCAATCGAGCGGGTCTAGCGTTTTCACTCTCTGGTCGTCCGTCGGCGAGATACGTTTCGTAAGATACGCGATAGCCACCCCGAGTCGGGTATTTCGATATTTGTCTGGAGGATCGAGGATCGTGGTGGAAGGCGACGGCGAGGAGCCCAGGAGGAGGCGTATCCCCGGTGAAGTTGCCCGTAAATAGCGATATGTAAAGCCACGACACCGCCCTCCGGTACACGCTCTCGCTCGGGATAACGTATGTTAAGATTGAGTGTAATTTCGCGATCGATAACGAGAGCGAAGGGCCTCGGGATGGTATCGTGGCCGCGGAACCGTGGTACAAGCGTTGTGGCGAATCCCTGGAGATCGCGATAGGCGTTAATGAGTTCGATATCGCGAGTGTATTGCGTTGTCCTCGCGACCTTGGTGTACGGCCGCATACGGGCCGGTAGTTCGTCAATTGCGTTACCGTTTCTTCGCGTCGGGAAATTCTGATGTTCGAGCGTCGGTGTTAGCGTATCGATTTGTGTTCGGATCTCGTTATTACGGGTTGATAATTGTGCTCTCGCGTTGAGAAACTTTGCGTCCGGTATTACTTGCGTTGCGTCCTATACTCGCGTTAGGAAATTACCGGCGTTCCCACGCTTCGTGCGTTTAGATGTTGCTTGCGTAGTTCTTCCTGGCGTTCCGTGGTTATTAGACGCGTACTTCGAGTCAAAGGTGGTGTGGCCTTCTCCACACCTGGCGCCCAACATTATTAGCGATATCGCGACGTGCTTGGTTAAATGACTCGGCGCCTCCCCGTGGCGCCCGAACCGAATATCTCGCGTTAAGTTAAGATATCATTGCGACAGAGTTTTCGTACGGTTCCGGACGTGGGTTTCACGCAATCCAAGCGTGACGTACCATTATTTCGCGACATTTTGCGTTGAACCTCACTCTCATGAGTGATGCTAAGTGTAGTATTCTTGCGTGTTATAATTTCCGACTCGAATTATTAATTGTTTGAGAATAGAACCTTCAGCGTGTTTATTAGAGACCCAATTAATACTCCGTGGGTGTCTCGCGTCCGCATTAATATTATTTCTGTTAAATGAATCTCGACACCCCGCCACCGGCTATTCTTGATTTATTTATCGAATTTATCTTGTGTTTGATCGAAGCCGGATGGATAAACGTTGTTATTTTCTCGACAACCAGTACTCAATAAATGTTATATTCTTTGTTATCTGACGGAGTATGAAATTAATGTGTCACCCCGCCGAATATCGCGCCGCCCTTCATTAACCCCGCCCGTGATCAGGTCAAGCTAGCCGATTCCACGCACCTCCCCACTTCGTTTTGCGTCTCGTTTAGGTTTTCGCAATTTCGTGGACGCGAAGGTACGCGTCTGGCGCCCAACCTTCGGAACATTTCGTGGAGTATCGGAGGTGCGAGGAAATCACTGGAGAGGCCAACCATCCCGCTCTCCTAAATCCTTTTGATCCGGCTCACGTCCCGGAGCGGTCCGGGAGTGCAAAAAGTCGTGACAACTGGTACTGTAATAAATTGACGAGTGACGAATTACGTATATTACAAATATGTTACTATGTAATTTTATTATTTTCGTACGAACAACAACATTATAATGAACAGCACAAATCTTAAAAGTTATATTATGTATACACATATATAATGATTAATTATTATTGCTCATTAAATGTAGTTACTCATACAAAAATAATAAAATTACAAAACATATTTGTAATATATATGTATGAATTTTTATTACTTTTATTTTAATTACGTGCTACAACGTCACATGTATGTTTTTAAAATAATTATTATTCCATATATGGCAAGTATGCATATGTCAAAATTATATATGTAATATTCTAAAGGCCATTTTGCATGTACAAAAATTTTAGTAGTAATCGCAAGGCCGTAAGAAAATTGACCAATCACAATCAATTATTCTTTGACCGCTAGGAAAATTATTGACTATGTTTAGTTAGTTTTCTTACGGCCTTGAAATTACTACTATAATTTTTGTACGTGCAATGGCCTTTAGAACTCAGACACAATGAGAAAAAAAATAAAGTAAAGAAATAAGGAAGAAGGCATATGTTGCATCTCTTTAATGTATACGGGTACTGAAGTGAAATGCATTCTTTTATGCCTTTATTTTATTTTATTTTATTAAATGGGTTTAAAATGTTCAGCAGTATATGGACATTGCCATGGCCAGACTTGCCTTAACGCAGCACCTAATATATATAATCAAAAAATGTGTGTGTGTGTGTGTGTGTGTGTGTGTGCGTGTGCGTGCGTGCGCGTGCGTGCGTGTGCGTGTGCGTGTGCGTGCGTGCGTGTGTGTGTGTGTGTGTGTGTGTGTGTGTGTGTGTGTGTGTGTGTGTGTGTGTGTGTGTGTGTGTGTGTGTGTGTGTGTGTGTGTGTGTGTGTGTGTGTGTGTGTGTGCCCTTGTGTTGTTCTAGTTAAAACTTAAAAAAAGGATGACTATGAGAGTCAGACGCAGTTATCAGTGCGTAAGTGATCAAATTACTGATTTATTCCCTGTGTATACATTCGTACGTTTCGTAAGTAATTTAATTAATTTTCTCGCTGAAGATGGCTCAATCCCGAGTCGAAACGTACGAATGTATACACAGGGAATAAATCAGTGATAGCCATCCTTTTTTCAAGTTCATATATATATATGATCATGTACAGGGTCCCATACAGGGTGTCTAAAAAGTCTCGGGGACGCCGAAATATCTCGAAAAATATAAGTTTCATAAAACAATTTTTCAGACAAAAGTTGTAGGGTTTAAAAAGATCTATTTATTGGCTTTATGAGTTTGACCTTGGGTGGCGTCACCAAAGTCAGGTTGAAATCACCTTGAATTTTTTCAATAAAACCTATTTTTATCACATATTTTTATAGCCTCTCTCGAGATATAATTTTATCCACTTTGAGTTAGTCGTTTCGAAGTTGTTGAACTTTTTATGGTAATATGTTGGAAAGTGTATCTATATATCGTATTATACCCGTGTATGATGAAGAGGTTAATGGGTGGATTATGTTATTATTGTTGAGTATTTCCCCGCTTCGTATTTGATTTTTTTTCTTGTCGATAGAGTGAGCCACAGTAAGCTTTTCCCTAGGGACATAGTAAATTTTTATTTATAACAACTCTCTAGGTTTTATAGAATATATGGTGAGGTCGCTCGTGCGAGGAGTTTAGTTCGGTTCAGCAAGCCAATGCGACGAGTCGTGGGTAATCCGTTCTTTCGAGATTTGCAACAATAAATTGCTTAAAATAATTTACGTCTACCCTTCAATATATCAACCAACCCGAGTCATTAACATACTGGCGACCGTGACAGGACTTTCGTTGGTTGTAGCGGTAAATAGAACAGAAGAAAAGTACGTGTATCGAAAAATTGTGACGGACAATGGACCGCATCAAGAAGACGCGAGGCGTGACGCGTGGTGCCTTTACGCGAATACTCACGACTCTACGAGCCGAACTCGCACAAGAAAGCCCGCAGATAACAGAAATACAAGCAAATTTTGCTTTGCTACGGGAAAAAGCGAGTGAAATGGAAGAATTGAACCAAAAGATGTTCGAGCTAATGGCAGTTGAAGATTCATCAGAGCAAGAAATGGATCAAGAGGTGCAGCACGCCGACGAGTATCGGAAGAAGTATCAACATGCGAAGGTAGAGGTCGCAAGAATAGAGGAAGAGGCGCAGCGACGTAACACAATGCCACAGATGCAGGTACGAGATTACCGACACAGCAATCTGCCTTTTCATGAGAACATACGCGCGTTCAAGTTACCTAAGATCGAATTAAAGAAATTCAACGGTGACGTAAGAGAATGGCTACAATTTTGGAGCCAGTTCAAAAATATACATGAAAACATAACCATAACCAAAG
Organism: Temnothorax americanus; assembly: GCF_048541705.1. Classification (NCBI taxonomy): domain Eukaryota; kingdom Metazoa; phylum Arthropoda; class Insecta; order Hymenoptera; family Formicidae; genus Temnothorax; species Temnothorax americanus. The sequence goes on from NW_027509802.1 coordinate 5,800,594, forward strand.
AAGATAAATTCCAATATCTGCTCCAAGCGATGGTGCCCGATACGAGAGCTAGTGAATTAGTGAACAGTTACCCACCGACAGCTGACAATTATGACAAGGTGATCGCTAGCCTAAAAAGTAGATTCGGGAAAAACGAATTGTTGGTCGAAATTTACGTGCGTGAATTACTGAAATTAGTGTTGAATAACGCGATAACGCCGAAGGGAAAAGTGTCATTAGCCAGTGTCTATGATAAATTAGAGACACACATTAGATCTCTCGAGTCACTCGGTGTGATGACCGATACATGCGCAGCGATGCTGTATCCATTGGTGGAGTCCTCGTTACCCGAAGATTTGCTGCGAGCGTGGCAAAGGCATACTCAGATTGCGCCGAGAGAATTAGGTGACAGTGCTTCGGCTGTGCCCGTCGTTATTACTCCGAAAGATCGACTGACAAACTTAATGGCCTTTCTACAAGCGGAAGTGGAAAACGAAGAAAGAATCGCATTGGCAGTTAGTGGATTTGGTTTAAAGCAAGAGCAGTCAGCATTAAAGAAGAAGCAAAAGGCTGATTCCAATAATAAAATTGCTACGGCTTCCGCACTCCTCGCGACAAAAGAAAGCAAAGTATTGGAATGCATCTTCTGTAATGAGAAACATGACAGTTCGCAATGTGAAAAGGCGAGAAAGATGTCTCTGGAAGAAAGACAAGACATTGTTAAACAAAAAAACGCATGTTTCAATTGCTTGAAAACAGGACACGGCCGTAGATTCTGTAGATACAATATCAAGTGTGCCTGGTGCAGCAAGCGACACGTTCTACTCATGTGCCGAAGAATAACTGCTGAGGGATCGACGAAGAAAAATCCGACAAAAAAGCCGACAATAAAACAAGAGGAAAGTAGTCTGGCGAATCTTTTGCTGAGTACAGAGATTTTTCTCCAAACTCTTCGTGTGAAAATGCGAAATCAAGAAAGGGAGCGTGTCGTACGAGCAGTATTGGATACAGGATCACATCGATCGTATGTTCTTGATCGAACAGCCAAGGAGTTGGATTGTGAGGAAATCGGACAATATAATATAGTTCATCTACTCTTTGGAGGTGTAAAAACTAAACCCCAGCAGCACAAAGGTTACCGTATTCGACTCAGCAGCTTGGACGGCTCGTATGCTTGTAATTTTGTGGCCTTGGGTCAGGAGACCATTTGTCAAGACATCCCCGGTATAAGAAGAAGTCCTTGGGTTCAAGAGTTATCTCACAAAGGAATACGACTGACAGATGTCGGTCAAGCAAACAAACCCATCTCTATTCTCATTGGAGCGGACATTGCGGGCAAGCTTTTAACAGGCAAGTTACAAGAAATTGAATGTGGAGCAACAGCAATCGAAACTCGTCTTGGATGGACCGTCATGGGCAAGAATTTGCAAGAAAAGACCTCTCGTGTCGATCCAGCACTATTGACAGTCTATGTTCACCCGGGATGCAAAGGTTTCGGATCTGTGGAGGCTGGATGTATTGGGTATTACCGATCCAGTCCAAACGAAAACTAAAGAGGCTCATCTAGAACAAGTAAAAGATTACTTCCGCCAAATGGTTACGGTGAATAATTCCGGACAATATGAAGTGTTCCTGCCATGGAAGGAGAATCATCCTCCTCTTTCGGATAACAAAGAAATGGCAATCAAGAGACTGGAAATAAATACTAGAAGATTGAAATCGGACAACCTCTTCGAAGACTACTGTCGAGTACTTGAAGAATGGACAGCTGAGGGAATCATCGAACAAGTGCCTCTTCCGGAAGTAAATGACAGCGGCTATTATCTACCTCACAGACACGTATTAAAAGAGAATAGTACGACGCGTCTGAGACCAGTCTTCGATGCTTCAGCACGAGGGATAGACTCGCCTTCACTGAATCAATGTCTGGAAGTTGAACCAAATCTCATTGAACTAATTTCGACAATGTTACTACGGTTCCGAGAAAGAAGGATTGGGGTTATCTCTGACATTAAAAGAGCTTTCCTTCAGATTAGTGTGTCGCCCAAGGAACGAAATGTGCTCCGGTTTCTATGGTGGAGTAAAGAAGATCCAACGAAAATAACGGTCTACCGACACTGTAGAGTCGTGTTCGGAGTGTCTAGCAGTCCCTTTTTGTTGGGTGTTACTATTGAACTGCTTCTGGAGCGAGCACTACAACAAGCGACTACAGATGAACAGCGTGCCATCATCAGGAAACTTCAGAAGTCGGTCTACGTGGACAACTGTGTGACGAGCGTCAACTCCAACAAAGAATTGCAGCTGTTCATGGAGGGAGCTAGTGATGCAATGTCTGCCGGCGGTTTCCTTCTGAGAGGTTGGGAATACTCCGATCCGACGCTGATCCGGGACAGCTCGTCAGTACTAGGGCTTACGTGGAATAGAGGCCAGGACACCTTATTGCTGACAAAGGCTGCGTTGCAGGAACCTCTACCTGAAAAGGTAACGAAAAGAAGCATTTTGTCAGCCGCGCAAAAGATATTTGATCCGATCGGTCTAGCGTGTCCAGTACTGCTGCGCCCAAAATTACTATTGCAGAAACTCTGGTCCACGGATTTGGATTGGGATACGGAGGTAAATAAGGAGATCGAAGACATTTTCCGAGAGTGGCACCAACAACTAAAGCTTCTAAAAGAGTTGCATATACCCCGATGGATTTTTGGAGATGAGCTGAGAGAGTGTTCGACGTCCTTACACGTTTTCGTCGATGCCAGCCAAGATGCCTATGCAGCAGTTCTCTTTGCTCGTACCGAGACCTCAAAAGGAGTCAAGGTGCAACTCATCGAGGCCAAAGCAAGGGTAGCTCTATTGGGAAAATCGACCATAAATAGACTGAAGCTTCTTGCAGCCACAATTGGTGTCAGACTAATGGATTCCTCCTCGGACGTTCTGGAAAGAGAGCAGCCGGAGAAATTTTATTGGAGTGATTTCTCTACGGTTTTGTCCTGGATTAAACGAAATAAGCAATGGGCCACTTTTGTATGGAACCGAATACAAGAAATTCGTCAACTTACAGAACCTGAGCAATGGCATCACGTACCCGGAACAATGAATCCTGCCGACGTACCTTCCCGGGGATGTAGTGCGAAGCAGCTCCTCGAGTCCCGCTGGTGGGAGGGCCCGGAATGGTTAAAGAAGTCTCGAGATCAATGGCCCTCAGCGGAATATACCGTGGACGAGTCAGAAGTCGATAGAGAAATTAAAAAGTCCGCAATCAAGATAAAGAAGTCCGAGGCATCTATCCAGCACGAACTCGCAATGAAGAATACTTGGTAAGACAGTAGAAGATTATTGGTATCTTAAGGGATCTTCCAAATACACAAAAATTCTGCGCGTGATGGCGTGGATCCTTCGTTTTGTCACAAAATGCCGAAGAAACTGCATTCGTCATCCATCCGAGGTTTTGTCGGTAAAAAAATCAGTCAAGCTGAATTAACACTGATGCGTTTATCTCAAGAAGAATCTTTCGAAGGTGTCGAGGACCCAAGAATCAGTTGTTTGAAGGCGTTTAAGGATAAGTCTGGAGTTATTCGCTTGAAGACTCTGATCTCCAATAGAGAAGATCAGTTTGGTTTCCGTTACCCCATAGTCCTTGAACCACGGCATCCTCTGGTCAGAAAACTAATCCAACATAAACACGAAGAGCTTCATCACGCCGGCATGCAGATAGTGATGAGTAGCCTGAGAGAACAAGTAAGGATATTATCTAGTCGACGAGCAATTCGGTCCGTCCTCTCCAAGTGTATAATATGCAAACGACACAATGCCAAAAGAATTGAGGCATCACCGTCAATCCTTCCAGAGGAACGAACAAGAGACGCTGCTGCATTCGGAGTATCAGGAGTCGATTGTGCTGGCCCATTGTATTTAAAAGGCGGACAGAAGGCGTGGATTTGTCTGTACACGTGTGCGGTTTATCGAGCAGTCCACCTCGAGCTGATCACTTCACTCTCGACGGAGGCGTTTCTGGAGGCTTTTCGACAATTTGTTGCACGCCGAGGAAGACCGTCAGTTATGTTTAGCGACAATGGTACTAACTTCACCGGGACAGGCAATCTGTTACGTGGAATTAATTGGAAAAGGATCGCCGAATATAGCGCCGTAAAGAAAATAGAGTGGCGTTTTAATCCACCCTCCGCCGCATGGTGGGGCGGATGGTGGGAGAGACTAGTCCGCTCAGTCAAGGAGATACTGCGGAAGGTTTTGGGACGAGCCTGTCTTACGTCAGATGAGCTATACACAACGCTTTGTGACTGTGAGGCTATTGTAAACTCGCGCCCCATCACTTACCTGTCCGAGGATTCTGGTCAGCTGGCCCCATTAACTCCGTCGATGTTTATTCAGGATGTACAAGAAAGTGGATTGCCGGATCTGGATCAGATCGAAGAAAGCAACCTGAAGGCGAGACTACGCTATCGTCAGAAGCTTCGAGTAGACTTACGCTGTCGATTCCGGTCGGAGTATCTAGGGCAATTGTCAAGAGCGAGCTACTCTAGTAACGATGAAATCAAGATAAAAATAGGAGATGTCGTTCTCATAGGAAGCGAAAGTCAGAAGCGCCTAGATTGGCCCTTGGGACGGGTCATCAAGATCATTCCAGGCAGGGATGGCGAAGTACAAGTAGTGCGAGTTAAAACTGCAAATGGAGAACTCGTTCGTCCTGTTCAGCGATTATATCCTTTGGAAATTTCGACTCCGGGCGAAATGGAGGCGTTGAGTAAGTCGGTGAACGAAACTAAAGAATCATCTGAGGAGAATTCTCTTCCGGAAGATCAACCTTCTCCTTCGAAGATTGAAGAAGCCGATGAATCCGATAAGGAAGATACGTCATCAGAAGTTCAAGCGAAATTGGAAGTGCGTACCAGAAGTGGACGACGAGTAAACGCGCCAAGCAGACTGGACTTATGAGATTCAGTGCAATGTTCTCCTTTTTTTTTTTTTTTTTTTTTATCAATTTTATTTGTGTTTTGAGTTGCTCTCGTTCTCAACTCAAGGTGGGAGGATGTTGAGTATTTCCCCGCTTCGTATTTGATTTTCTTTCTTGTCGATAGAGTGAGCCACAGTAAGCTTTTTCCTAGGGACATAGTGAATTTATAGTTATAACAACTCTCTAGGTTTTATAGAATATATGGTGAGGTCGCTCGTGCGAGGAGTTTAGTTCGGTCACAGTATATACAGTAACGCAACTCTCCTGATTTCTTGTTGTCTAAAACGGAGTGCGCATGCGCGAAATAAGTAAGCGCCCACTAACACCATCTGAATGTCGTTCTCTGAACTTCTTTCTCAATTGCTCTTCCTTTCTCCGTTCTGCTCTGCTCCCTCTCAGAATTTAAATGGTCAGTTCAGTAAATGCCTATCTGTATTGGAACAGAAATTTGGAGAGAATTAGCTCAATTACCCACTGAATGCTATTGAGAGCTGTTAGAAGTGTTTGAAAAACTCTGAATAACTACGTTTGTGATGAAAGTGAAAAGAGTTTAGGAGTATAAAGTGGTTACAAACCTCAGAAGGTAGGATAATTATTCATAATCATTGTACTTAAAATCAGTCATGCTTAAATTAAGAATATCGTTTATCTATTTATCTTGTGAAACTAACTCTGATGTGATACTCTAATATCTAGAAAAAATTGCTGCTTGATTCTACGTTGTCTACGAACGGTTACATTTCTGAAATACTTATTAAAATGCAAATTTCTGGCTGAAACAGACGTCAGATAATTCAGATATCGACTTCACAAAAGATAGTGGTGTCGATTTTGAAATGTCCAGCATGCATTCCACAATACAATACAATTTGTAAGTTATCATATAACAGCGTTTCATGATTTAATTCAGAATTTATATTAAAAGTAATGATTTTTTTTTCTTGTAGGGAAAGCTCATGGTTGAAACTATAATACTTCCACCGTTTAAATTTTTAGTAAATTGCGGAAAGATAACATATTCTCTCAGCAACATATTTATCTAAAAAGATACAAGTACGTATTATACCATCTTACTTACAAAACATTAATACGTCATTTAATATTAATGTGGCATATTATTAAATATTTTATTTTAATTAATATTGTTGCGTAATTTTTTTATAGATATCTCGTTTCGATATAACAATAACAGCTAGTGCTCGGCGATGCACAAAATCTAAACGCAATACCGAGCGAGAAGGATTTCAAAATTTATATAGAAACAAAGCATGGAGATCCACATCCAGACACGGGTATTCCACCTTCTTTTGCGACAATAAAATCTGAAATGATTCTAGGCAAAAACCGCCAGTTTTTCATTGAAATGGGACGACCGACGAAAGTACATTTCTCTTTATCCCGGCTCAATCAACTTTATAACATACAGAATAAGGTAACTCAACAAAGAATGTATAACATATTCGTATATATTTTCAACAGTTCTAAATTATATCAATGTTCTAGGTATTATCGTGTTTTATTGATGACGACGTGCAAGTACCTACAGAGAAGAATAAACTACGGATATGGATTCGCAAAATATAGCAGTGCCGACGAAATCGAGGAAATTCAGTGTACCTGATTTACATTTAAATACAAGACAGGTTGTATTATCCTTGAAGACTGACACCGGAGCAGAAATTATTACCAGTTTAGCATCGTTAAACGGAAACCTATCGACACTATAGCTTCTAAGACTAGACAGAATATATTCAAATCTATCCATAGATTCTTTCATTGTATCTGCTATCTTAAATAAGAATATCAAAGTGCTATTAAATCCATGGTGTTACAATTTCGTATGTAAATTTTTGTATGTGGACTTTTGCTTACTCGGATCAGAACGGCTCTTAGGAGAAATTTTATAAATTTATAAATGCAATGCTCAATCCGGCGTATGGGAATCATCGAGATAATATAATACATATGTCCATTATTCTATCCAGACACATTTTATATAAGCCATTTACTGCCAATTGATTGATGCATATCTATCGAAGTACATATAGACTCTCATTCGATGAAGCATTAAAACGGAACGCGCGGAAGCGCGTCCGAATTCCGGGATAAACTTCCGAAAACGGCCCCCCTCCGATTTCGATGAAACTTTGTGAAAAGCTTCGTTTTGGGTCAAAATGAAAGCCCTTAAAATGAATTTTGGCGACTTCTATGATAAAGCCATTTTTTTAGATAAAATGATAAAAAATATAGGAAAATCTTCATAATTCTACAGGATGTTATAAATTGAATATATACTGTTTGTATTTAAATAATCAAGGTCAGAAGCTAGTATGTATATATATAAACAAGCTTGTAAAGCGCGCCACGAACCCATGTGACATCTCGTTTCGCGTGAAAAGTGTATGCGTGAACTATTTCGGGACTACCGCACCTCCCCCGAAAGCACGGGGGGGGGGGTGTGCGTGAACCTCGGTTCGCGTGGAAAGTGTATGCGTGAACTATTTCGAGACTACCGCACCTCCCCCGAAAGCACGGGGGGGGGGGGTGCGTGAACCTCGGTTCGCGTGGAAAGTGTATGCGTGAACTATTTCGGGACTACCGCACCTCCCCCGAAAGCACGGGGGGGGGGTATGCGTGAACCTCGGTTCGCGTGGAAAGTGTATGCGTGAACTATTTCGGTACTACCGCACCTCCCCCGAAAGCACGGGGGGGTGTGCGTGAACCTCGGTTCGCGTGGAAAGTGTAATATATTACAAAGCATATTATTTATGTATTCTGCTGTAAGTATATAATAAAAACATTAAATCATTAAATACAAACAGTATATATTCAATTTATAACATCCTGTAGAATTACGAAGATTTTCCTATATTTTTTATCATTTTATCTAAAAAAATGGCTTTATCATAGGAGTCGCCAAAATTCCTTTTAAGGGCTTTCATTTTAACCCAAAACGAAGCTTTTCACAAAGTTTCATCGAAATCGGAGGGGGGCCGTTTTCGGAAGTCTACCCGAATTCCGAAATACAACGATCGTCGCTGCTTCTGCGAAGTAACAATATCATGGTTGTAGAATTTCGAATCGTTACTCGACCACTCTTTCGGGACACTTTTATATTTTTATAATATATCATATTAGGTATACATTGATTATTTTGCATATAAAATTTTATTTTGCATGTTTGTATGTACGATAAATATGTCGCTTTATATTATACGAATTGTTTGTTATAACAATTAATGATACAATATTTCAAATCTGTATACCAATTTAGTAATATAATCATTAATCGATATAGGAGTCATCGGATACTTCTATTTTATATTTTCCTATATTTATATATTCCTAATATTTTTTTCAGTGTTTATAATCCTAATATTCTGTCTGTAACATCGGATAAGAAAGAATCCTTCATAATCTATCCGAAAACAGTTTCTGCATCAGAAAGAACATAAAATGGATTAGTATATACATTTCTTATCCTTCAGATACAAAGGAATTATTTTTCTATTCTATAAGAAATCGCAATGCATTCGAAATAGCGCTTAGATAGAGCTTTATTAGAATACTACCTAAACATAATTTCGAATATATTACGAACTTTTATGGAGTAGAAAAGTGATTTTTTTTTTATCTGAAGAAGAACTCAGAATTGGTGACATAGAAAAGAATTTCTTTTAAACTCTTAAGAGTTGTTTTGGGACAGAAATGATATACGGAAAAAATACTTTAAAAATTTTTTAAATCAAGAATTTAAAAAAAATTCTTTTTCAATTCTCCGTGCTATCCGGAAACATATCGTCGTATTAAAATTAAAATTTCATTTATTGCATTTTAAATTAAGCATTAATATATCGTATCTTATTTTTATTTTGGATGCATAATTAAAAATTATTCGTTTATTTTATTTAATCTAATAAAATTATTTTAAATTAAATATTTTATAATTATAATTGTTTTCTAATAAGTATAATGTATAAAATATTATATTTTGCTCTTTGGTTGTTCAATATATGTTATATAACATTATATTTTCTAATAATTTACCTCAATACATTTATATTATTCAATCTGCAATCACATTTATATAATTTTATTTTTTCTCATTTTTGAATTTTTTCCCTTATTTTTAGTAGATACATAATAAATATTTATCTTCATTATTTTTATTAAATTCAAATTAATTTCATGTAAAAGTGGAGTGAGAGCGGAGAAAGAAAGAGCAATTGAGAAAGAAGTTCAGAGAAAGACGTTGGGCGCGTAAAACCGCTCAATAGCACGTGATTGGCTCTTATACTTTTAGATCCAACGAATCAGCGTAGCGTGTCGATAAGACGACACTTAACAGTTGTGTTTGCCTGAACGTGGCCGTTCAGTTGGTGCTAGTGGGCGCTTACTTATTTCGCGCATGCGCACTCCATTTTGGACAACACTAACATCAAAGGCGCCGACAGAGAGTTGCGCTACTGTATATACTGTGGTTCGGTTCAGCAAGCCAATGCGACGAGTCGTGTGTAATCCGTTCTTTCGAGTTTTGCAACAATAAATTGCTTAAAATAATTTACGTCTACCCTTCGATACATCGACCAACCCGAGTCCTTAACAATTATAATATATAACCACATCAGCAGAGCATCTCTTCCTAAGCCCATTATCACTGCATTTTATATAAATAGGAAAAGGTACTCAATATACTGGTCGTCCGTCTTAAAAAAATTAAACACGAGGCAAACACAAGCTACAACACAATACAGCACATTAAGTATATATTTCATAAAAAATTCAGTTGCTCATCATGCATGCAACCATGTCAGGCTGCTTTTAAAATTCTGATAATTTTCAAGTTTTTTTTTAATTTTTTAGATTTGTTTTACTAATATTTGACTAATTAGATTGATTTTATATCTATTTTTAAACGGTTAATTTTTTATTTAATGATACATAAACTTTTAAATGCATTTTACGTATTTGGAGTTCTTTTTTCTGTATCTTTTTTTCACCTTTGTAAGATTTTTTAAATAAAATTACTTTATTTCAAAACTAAAGCGTTATCTTCAATTTTTCTATGATAGCTAAATTCTAAAAAACTATATTTTAATTTCTCTTCATATAATTATATCCGCTTAAAATTAATCTTTCTCTTACAACGAAAATATAAAGAGTAGACACATGAAATAAAAAGTCATCGCAGGCAAACTCACCACGCAGTTGATACCGTACTTATGTCCCGGAAATTCCGCGATCTGCACGGCGTTGTGCGGGTCGGCAATATCCCAGACACGGACGTTCGGCATATGACCGCATTCACCGGTGGCTAAGAGTTTACCGTCACCGGCGAGCGCTAGAGAGGTCACAGTCTTCCGGCAGGCATTCAATACGTGTGCTTGACTGTTTCGTCGTGGATTAAACAGCACGACAGTGCAACTGTAATAAAAGAATACTAATATGTAAAACGTAAGCAATTTTAGCTTAAAAGAGAGCAATTTATTTATCGAAATTTGTGATACATGACAAACAAGACGACTGTATGATTATAAATAAATTAATAAATTAAAATTAATCAATAACATCATATTTTACATTGATTTAAGTCTCGTTATCAGAATTAATCGGATTTCATACAGAGATTTTCTAAATATGGTAAATTATGCGTTCTACCCTGGTAACCATCTCCGATAGAAAACGATTAAAAACGACTATATCTGTATCGTTTTTAATCGTATCTTATCGGTTCTATCGTTACATATTTAAAAGATAGATAAAATATTAATCGAATCAAATCAGTTTCTAAATCCAAATAAGAAAATAACTATACAAATTTTATAGTTATGAATCGTTTTCTGTAATGTACAATTATTACCCGTCTAAATCAATCGTATATACACGATATAGTATATATCGTTGTTTATGGTAATAATTTTACCGTATGCATTAATACGGATATATAAAAATAAAATGATAGACATCTCATTGATATTTATATGACTTAACCGAACCAACACATCTATCGTTTCTTATCAGGATTTTCCGACATACAACTTATCATCTTCTGTACAGCAGCTAATCGGTTCATTTTCTGTTGTATATCAATGATATAAATTGAATCGTTTGAAAGCCTTCTACTTTGTATATGTTTTTATAAGGTTAAAACGATAGACATCTCGTCGATATTTATACGACTTAACCGAACCGATACATCTATCGTTTCTTATCAGGATTTTCTGACATACAACTTATCATCTTCTTTACAGCAGCAAATCGGTTCGTTTTCTATCGTATATATCAATGATATAAATTAAATCCGCATCAACCAAATCGGCGATTAGTTCGCGGCAATGCTGCTAGGCCGCGCATGATGGAAAGCGCTTCTCGTATTTAAAATATATCCAGTCATAATATATAAGCAGACCCCCTGCGAGCTGCGAGCTGCGAGGCAAAAAGCAGAGCATTCCAGTATCGTAACTAGAGGAATCTCTTCCTATAAGGACCTCCTGGCGGTAGCCGCCCCGGACACCGAACACCGAGCCCAGCGGCCTCCGACTCCTGGCGCTAGTTGTCTCGTTCCCGGCGTTCTTCAAAACGATAAAAACCGATTGAAAGAAATGAAACGGTATGAATCTGATTCCTTAATTCACGATTCGTAACGATTGAAATGGATTGACTAAAACCGATTCAAACGATTCATTAACCATATTAAAAACGATAGAAACTGATGTGCAGTTGATAAGACATTTACGATAGAATCCCAAGTATTTTGTAACGTGAGTTTCTAATGGAGTATCGTAAATAAACAATTCACTAACCATATTAAAAATATATGCAATAAGAACATTTTTATCGTTTTCTATCGTTGGCGGTTATCAGGGTATATTGAGAATTTAACAATTTAACGATTTTATCAGTTTGCGGTAGTTGATCTATAGAATTGAATTAAGGCTCCCGCCTATTTCATTAAATGTCTCTTTTTCTCTCTTGTTACGTATTTGATCTCACCGTATTATACACTGATTACGCAGTTAAAAAAAAGATAATTATACTTCGTACTTCGTACCACTTTTGATGGTTAATGCAATTTGATTTCATAAATGCTCATTTACGTCATAATATTGAAAAGTTTAAAATTAACGCTATAAAACAAATATTTTGATTAACAAGGAACTTCATGAAAGTATCCTCCTCCGATTTACACGAGGGAAATTTTAATATTTTGTATTCGAGATCAAACGGACACATAAAGGACACATATTCTTTTATACGTATGTTTAGAGGGGTAAAACATCCCTTTGAAAAAAATCAGTTTTTTTTTCTTTCGGAGTAAATATCGTCAAAACTATAAAAGATAAAAAAAATTTTAATAGTGACAGTTGACGTAACCCTACGTCTACTTTCCTTCTTTTTTTTTAATACCCCCCTTATACTCCCTCCTTACTGTCGACAAAGACGTAGTTCTACGTCGAAATTTTGGTAAATATATGCATAAAAGGTTAGACTTCGCTGATTTTATCGCTATTTAAATATGTTGTAGGAAAGGTCTTTCTGAGTAATTCTACGCAAGAAAAAAGTGGGGGACGGCATCGGTTTAGAAGAAATAGTAAATTGAAGTTTCATAATTTAAATATTTTTTTTTAGGTATTATAAAGTAACATTAATTCTATAATGATTATGTGGAAAGTTAAAAACCCGTTTTTTAATCTTTTCTCGCTTCGTGTGGAAAGTTACATCGTGTGGAAATGCTTAATATTTGTAACAGAAATAATTTATTAAAGCAAAAAATAGCTAGTATATTAAAAAATATATATACAATTTTATATTTTAAAAAGTATAAATACAAAGTATTTTCTGCTTTAATAATGGCCAAAGCATAAATTGTTGTTTTTTATTATTGCACGGTTCCATATAGGTTTGCAACTTTCTACGCAAAGCGTCGAGGTTCATCCTACCCCCACCCACCCCTGCCTGCCGAGAAAAAGCGGTAGCCCGGTACACCTACATGTGTACTGTCTATACACACATATATCAGCAAATTACTTCCTTTAGCATTAAAATTGTGAAACTTTAAGGTAATTATGCAGTATAGGGGGGGCACCTCCGTTGACCTTGACCTTGACATATGTTGTCAAGGTCACCCTTTTGAGTGACCTTCAGAAGATTTTAGTCGTCGCTCGTTTTTTATTAAAAAGTTATAAACAAAAAAAGTTTCAAAAATATAGTAGTTATTTTAAGTACTGAGAGGCATAAACGACTAATATTACGTTTTTCTTTAAAGCAGAGAATACTTTATTTCGCGAGAAAGTCGCTGCTTTACTAAAACACAACATTTAAAGCAGTAAATCGTACCTATGTAGGTTAGTGGCGCGCTTTAAAAGTATTTAAGTGTTTAAAGCGCGTCAACTAACCTATATATGTACCTATATATGCTATATTTTCCAAACTTTTTTTGTTAATAACTTTTTAACGAATAGCGAGCAACGGCTAAAACCTTCTGAAGGTCGCTCGTGGTCACGACCTTGACAACATATATCAAGGTCATTGAAATCGGTGAGGTCGCCAAACTTTTTTTGTTAATAACTTTTTAATAAAAAACGAGCGACGGCTAAAACTTTCTGAAGGTCATTCAGGAGGGTGACCTTGACAACATATGTCAAGGTCAAGGTCATCGGAGGTGCCTCCCCTATACTGCATAATTACCCAACATATTTAAGTAACGATAAAATCGGTAAGATCTGACCTTTTATGCATATTTACTAAAATTGTAAATAAAAATTAAATAGTTTCCTACTTTAAAATAATGAGGAAAAAATTGTATTTTTGTATTTTTTTAAATATTGACATTACTTAACATTTTTTCAAAATATAACTTTATTATAAATAATGTAATTTATATTGAAATAATCTTTAACTTGGTGATACAAGAATTTCAAGATTAAGAAAAAATTAAGTGATAAAAATAATAGATTTTAAAAAACAGAAATGCAAGAAAATAATAAAAACAAAAGCAACAAAAAAAGATATTGATAAAAGCTGCATTCCGATATGTACAAATAAAATAAAAACTTGCACATTATTTCCTCGTAGTTTTTAATTGTGCAAGTAGAAACTTGCACATTGCTTCCTCATAGTTCCTAAGTGTGCAAGTTTTTATTTTATTTGAGGTATAATTATCGGTATTTATTTGTTTTGGCTTCCTCATAGAGGAAGCTTTGTTAGCAAAGGTTCTGATTTCACACTTAACTCTTTTGGGGACTGCGTAAATAATTATATACATTCACTAAAAAATACTAAAAATACTTGTCCACTTAAAAACTAAAACAATACTTTATCGATAAAAAAAATCAGCCCGATATTATAAATATTTGAGATAGCGATTTATTTTTAATTCAATTATATTTTCCAGTCTTTTTTTTTTCTACCTCTATTTCTTATATAATTGGTTAAAATTTGGTTGATCAGATCAAGTTTTATAAAGCTTCTATGTATGTACGAATTCTTCGAAATTTCAAATGTGTGTAATACGAGATCTGATCAATCAAATTTTAATGAATTATATATGAAATAGGGGTAGAAAAAACTGGAAAATATAATAAAATTAAAAATAAATCGCTATCTCAAATATTGAGAAAGCGGCAGCGTAAAACACATTTTTCAAAAAAAGGAAAATCTGCATAAAATCTATACCGGTAGACCGATTTCAATAAAATTTGAGGAGGACATACTTTCTATGATACTCTATTTGTGTGCAAAAATTCAAACTGGTATCTAAAAAATTGTAGAAGTAGATGCGTGTACAAAAATCCGTACACACACACACACACACACACATACATACATACTTCCGGACATTTTTTACTAATATGATTTTTCGACATTTTAGAACATTCTAAACCTATTTCCATCAAAATCTCGAAAAAAAAATTTTTCACCATTACAAAGCTTCCTCTATGAGGAAGCAATATTGATAAAAGCTGCATTCCGATATGTACTGTCAGTAACTGATAGTACTGAAAATCTATATAGTATACGTGACGTAAAATAAAGAAAAATATAGATTTTTAGTACTGTCAGCGAATATCAGAATACAGCCAAAATAAGAGCGTTATTTGTAAATTTGTGATGTTCTCACAAGACTTCCATTACTAAAAACTAGAGACTCTCAAGTAAGAGTCTGGCCACTGATCGACTGTGTAGTGTGTGCTGATTGATGTTGACAAATCATGACAGAACTAATCCAAAATAAAAAAAAGCACCCAAAAAAAGAAACAAACCCAGCTACATTTGTTATGATTTGTCATATAAAACATGTCGTGTGTCTCTAATATATGAACTCTAGGGTAACTCCGGTATATATGCCGCAGCTAAGAGAAACTTAATTTATCGAGTACTATTTACTATGTTTAAGGCAAATGAATTATACCAATAAAAACTTTTCTACTGTCTACTACTATTTTACGTAGGTCGTAACACAAGATCGCGCTTCTTTCTTACTACAGTGAGAAAATCGATTCAACTCTCACGACAGTTTCGTTAATGTTAACAGTAAAAAAAAAAAATAAATAAAATTGCTTTAAATTGTATCTAAAAAAATTAGCATATTTTAGCAAAGATATATGTACAGAAAATCGTGCTACAATTGACATAGAAATATGCACTTAAGTTGAAAGCTTGCTCTCAAAACTAATGTGCAGAATTATGTATTTAAGTTGAGTAAAATTTCTGCTGGATAAAATTAAGAATAAAATATGTACTATTAGTGAAGCTACCAAAATATGGTTAAATTTATTGCAGAATGTTAAAGAAGAAACATTTACTTAACTATAGAAATAAAGTGCTTTTAAAATAACCGTTTTAATATGCTTATGATACTTCCACGTTATATGACAAACCGGTTAGATCATCGTTTTATAAGTCAAAAATTGAGTCAAGACCAATTAGAGAAAGCTCTAGAATATGCAACTGCATATCATCCTGAAGTTATGATATAATAAAATATCAGTCAAAATGTTCACCATTTGGAGAATTTCTGCGCTCAAAATATAGAAAATGTTAATCCTACTGTCATGGTGGCATACTCTTCAGAGTTGCATAAATAACGCTATGTTCAACTTGTCTATGCAGTTGCATACAGCTGTTGCTTCCTCTGTAGGTATCGAGCGACTATTTTATACTTTTGGCTTAGTTCATAGTAAATTATAAAATAATAAATTAGGGATAGAAAAAGCGTCAAAATTAGTCACCATTATTAGAACCTTTAATTCCAACAGTTCAATTTTAAAAGAAAAAACATAAGAAACAAATAAACCATAAAATATATGTATATAAACAAATAAGAAATGTGAAACATATATGTATATGTATATATATATATATGGTTTTTTTCTGTTTTTTTTTTAGTCTAGATCCCTTCCCTAAACCCTCTTTGTTCTTACTTTTTTATTTGCAAATTCGAGGTTCTTTCCACTTTAAG
Organism: Temnothorax americanus; assembly: GCF_048541705.1. Classification (NCBI taxonomy): domain Eukaryota; kingdom Metazoa; phylum Arthropoda; class Insecta; order Hymenoptera; family Formicidae; genus Temnothorax; species Temnothorax americanus. Next base: position 5,817,000 of record NW_027509802.1, read on the forward strand.
TTATATTTTTCTCTCTTAAATTTATATATGTATATATATAATATACGTATATATACATATATATAATATATGTATATATATATATATATATATATATATATATATATGTTTGGTACTCGCGTGTAAATAGTTACTTGTAAATAGTTGTTAGTTGCGTCATTGTATTGTATTCGCGTTAGATTAGTTGCTTAGCATCTTTGTATATATTTGTCTCGTTTACGGTCGGTAACGAGGCTCACTTCGTATTAGCGACTCGCGCGCGACGTTGGCGGATCGCGATCCATTCGATAGTCAATGTTCGCGCGACTCACCCGACTCGTGCTGCCCGCACGCGGGCGGCCACCCCAAGCACGAAGAAGAGGGGCTTCTTCCCGGTGTCTTCGCGAGGCGCAAGCACCGGCACAGTTGTATTTCGTACGCGAGAGGAGACAGTAAAATTTGGGGCCGTACTCGACGCCTCACGTCTCGGACCATCGTCGTCTCTCGCTTTTCGAGAAGAATTACATCGTATCGATAGAATCTTGCCACATAGTGATTTTGTGGACGGTATTCCGCGCCCGGGTGCACCCCGCGAAACGGCGCCGTGTGATTCGAATCGTGTGCATTAACGCTTGCTTGCTTGTCTTCCGCCTGCACGCACGATCACGTGATCCGCATGCGTCTTGCACGACCATCCTGCCTGGGCTGACTCTCCGCCACCACGAGAACCAGGAGGAAGGACGGAGGCTGTGCGAGGACATCACGGGCTACGATACGGTGAGTCGCTTCGCACCCCCCCTTTTTTGGCATTTCTAATCGTTTTCGTGAGGGCACGGGCCCTCTGGTCCTTCAACCGAGTTTGACCATTCGCGAATCCGGGGCGGATAAACACCCCCCCGAGCATTGGTCCTTCGAGCCGGATCTAGCTTCGCGTTCGTTACTTCCGCCAACCTTTCGCGCGATTCGCAATACTTCGCATTAATTCGTAATATTAGTCGGCCCTGTTGGGCATTCCGTTGTGCGATAATCGGCGCGTGCACGATCCCACCGCGTGATCGCTCTTGTCCGCACGTGCATTCGGCACGCTGTGGCGAAGAAATACGCGTGAAGATTGTTCGCGCGTGCCATTATTCGACACGCTACCCCTGCACCCGCGTGCAATACAGATTAACGCGATAATTGACGCGTGCACGTTCGCACCGCGTGATCACTCTCGCTCCCCCGCGTGTATTCGGCGCGCGGTGAGGGGAAGTTCGCGCGGGGATTGTGCGCGTGCCGTAATTCCTCGCGATCGAGAAGACGCCGGCACACTCGGTGCCGTTCTCTCAAGTGAAATTCGCGCTCGCTGCACGCTTGGTGCAACATCATTTGACGGAATCATCAGCACGTTCGGACCGCGTGATATCTGTCGTCCGTACGTCGCTTTCAGCACGTCGCGACGGGAATATCCGCATATTCGTTGCGTGCGCTATTATTTCTCGATACCGAGAGAACACCTTATTATTTTTTGCGCTCGAGAGTACGATTGCACACTCGGTGCCGTTCTCTTAATCATAGTTTGTGCAATAATAAGCGATCGAATATTCGCGATATTCCATTGCTTCAGCTTAACCGTCGAATTCGAGACGCCCGCCCCTCCCGACCTTGGCGACCGGTGCGGTGTTTTTCGATATTGTTGTTGGTCTCCGCGTTCGAAGCGAGACCTTTGAAAATATTTGGCACGTGCTCTGATCACGTGCACATACATTTGCTCGCAAATATTAGTTGTCATCTCCCGATCCTTCTCACTCCTGTAGGACAAAGCCTTCGAACCGTTGTTGATTTTCGTGTCTTCGCGCGCGTGTAGATCATCCTCACCATGACGAAGGGGGCTCGATCGCGGCGCGAGCTATGCATTCGCCGCATGAGGGAAATTCATCAATACTCGGTGCTCGCATCGGAAAACCCGACTCAGAAGGCGGAATTTATGGCGCGCTACCCGACGGTCGCGAAAGTGGTAGATGATTTCGAGGGAAATCACCTAAAGATTATCCAAGACGTCGGGGACGACGAGTTCGAGACGGAGGATAAGATTCGCGACGAGTTCGACCGATTGCGCTTCGCTGTCGTGGGGCGATACGAGAAATTGGCTCGAGCCGCACGGAAGGCCGATCCGCCGGCTCCATCGTCCGCGTCTCGCTCGGCCATTCGCCTGCCGAAGCTCGCGCTCCCTCAATTCAGCGGAGATCTCGCGCTGTGGCCGACCTTTATCGCGCTCTTCGACGCGGCGGTTCACAATAACCTCGACGTTACCGTCATCGAGAAGTTTCAGCATTTACTGACTTCGCTCTCTGGCGAGGCTCTCGGTGTCGTAAAACACCTGCCGTTGACAGTGGAAAATTATCCCATCGCGTATGACGCATTACAGGCGCGCTATTCGGACAAGCGCGAGTTAGCTAAGCAGTATTGGCGTGCAGTCGTACACGCTAAGCCTTTGGTCGGGGATACTCCCGCCTCTCTCCGTGCGTTATTGGACGGGTTCACCGAGAACACGCGCGCTCTTGGAATGTTAGGCTATCCGGTCAAGGCGTGGGATTTTATGCTGTATAATCACTTGCTGGAAAAACTCACCCCTACGTTACGGGAGAAGTTTGAAGCGAGCCACATGTCGGTGGACTCGCCGAGTTTCGATCAGCTGGTACAATACCTATCGAGTTACTGCTCGGTTCTCGCGTCAGTGGCGGGTCCTTCGGCGCAATCGGGCAAATCGAAGCCGTCGACTCCCGCGAAGAAGGGCGCAGCGACTACCTCGCTCGTCACCCGGAACGCCGCGTGCGTAAAATGCGGAGAGCAGCATTTATTAGCAAAATGCGCCGGTTTTCTTCAACTCTCGGCAAGGGAGAAGCACGACCTCGCGCGTGACAAGGGATTATGCTTGAACTGCCTGCGCTCGGGTCATAACCTCAAAACCTGCCCCAGCTCGTGGACCTGTCGGTCCTGTAAATCGAAACACCACTCGCTCCTGCACTTCGAGCAGGCTAACACGGTTTCTCCCGCAACCGTTCCCTCGATAGCTTCGGGCGCCAGCGAGTCCGCGCCCTCAACCATCGTCGAAAACAAGCCCATCGTTTCGATGGCCAGCGTTTCTAACAGTGTGGTGCTCCTTTCGACCGTGCGGGCCGAGGCCCTTGACGTTAGGGGCAACGCATTTCCAGTACGCATGTTGCTGGATAGCGCCAGCCAGGCAAACTTTATTACAGAAAGCTGCCTTCGAAGGGGCGGTTTCGCGCGGACTAGACATAGCGTCGCCGTTTTGGGCGTCAACGAGACGAAGGCTGCCACCACTCGGGGCCTCACTTCACTCGTGATTCGCGTAAAGAATCGGGATGATCTTCGTTTCCCGATCGAAGCCACGGTGCTCCCTCGCATAACTTCGCCGTTGCCTAACCATCGAGTTGACTCTAAGGATTGGAGTCACTTAACGGGACTGCCGCTCGCGGATCCGGAATATCATCTGCCGGGCTCTATCGATATATTGCTGGGCGCGGATTCCTTTGTATCCGTGCTACGTGACGGTCGCCGCACCGGGAGAGCCGGGGAACCGGACGCCTTCAATACCGCGTTCGGTTGGGTACTGATGGGCGCGGTCTCTCCGGCGTTACAAGTGCAGCCACTGCACACCTTTGCCACCACGCTCGAGTCAATTGATGCCGCGGTGGAGCAATTTTGGAGACTGGAGGACGTGCCGGAACACCCTCCTCGATCCGAGGAGGATCAGCGATGTATAGAGTTCTTCGAAAGAACTACTTACCGTGACCATTCGGGTCGTTTTGTCGTTTCGTACCCGTTCGCGTCGGGCCTTCCCACGTTCGTGGATTCGCGGCCGATAGCCGTAAATAGATTGCGCGCACTCGAGCGCCGTTTCAAGTCAAATCCGGACGTTCGACAGAGCTATAACGCCTTTATGCAGGATTATCTGGATAGCGGTCATATGACCATCGCGAGTGAGGCCGCTCCTCCGGACGGCCGGGTTTACTATTTGCCGCACCACGGGGTGCACAAACTTGACAGTACGACCACCAAGCTTCGCGTCGTCTTCGATGCCTCAGCGAAAGGCCCGAACGGGTTATCTCTCAACGATACGATTCTAAGCGGACCGAAGCTACAGCCCGACATAGTCGCGGTTCTCCTCCTCTTTCGCGCGAAACCCGTGGCTCTCACCGCCGACGTAAAACAAATGTTTCGGCAGATCTGGATCACGCCGGAGCATCGCGATTACCAACGCATCGTCTGGCGTTTTTCGGAGTCGGACCCCATACTCGATTACTTGCTTAACACGGTCACTTTCGGGAATACGGCCTCGCCGTTCCTGGCCATTTACTGTCTGCTTCAATTAGCGCGGGAGAATCGCGAACGATACCCCCTAGTTTACACCACCTTGCTCGAATCGTTGTACGTCGACGACGTCGTGGCTAGCGTCCGCTCCGTCGGTCAGGCCGTCGCGCTGCGAGATCAGCTCCTCGAATTGTTCCGAGGCGCCGGTTTCGAACTGCGAAAATGGGCGAGCAGCCACTCCGAAGCGTTGGAGGGGCTCGACCCATCAATCTGTAGCGACGCGATGCTTTCGTTTGAGTCAGCCGATGACCAGGTCCTCAAGGTCCTGGGACTCCGGTGGCATTCTCAGTCGGACACCTTTGGCTTTCAAATCAACCCGCTGAATCGGAACTGCACGAAACGCACCATTTTGTCGGAGGTGGCCCGCGTGTTCGACCCCTTGGGTTTTTTGACCCCGTTGACGTTCACCGCGAAGTGCCTGATCCAGAGGTTATGGACGCTAAAGCTCGAGTGGGATGACGAACCCCCGTTGGAGGTCCGCCGCCAATGGGAGCGTTACCAATCGGAGTTCGACGCGTTGACCGCGCTCCGTATCCCGCGCACGTTCCCAGTGGGCGATAACATTCGATATGAGCTCCACGGTTTTTGTGACGCAAGTGAGCTGGGCTACGGGGCCGTAATCTACCTGCGTGTCGTCGCTCCATCGGAGAGCAAACGCTTGCTTCTTTGTGCCAAGTCAAAGGTGGCTCCCCTCCGCGCGGTCTCTTTACCCCGATTGGAGCTCTGTGCCGCGTTGCTCCTCGCCGATTTAACTGCGTACGTCCGTCAGGTGTTACGGGGTCACACCGTCATTGACACTGAGCGCGCTTGGTCCGATTCCACGGTCGCGCTTTGTTGGATCCGATCCTCTCCGCATCGATGGAAGACATTCGTACGCAACCGCGTCGCTCGTATACAGGAGAGGATTCCGATTGCGGCTTGGGGACACGTGCCCACGGATCAAAATCCGGCGGATCATTGCTCGCGCGGACTGTTTCCCCGCGACCTCGTGGCTAGCTCGATGTGGTGGGAGGGACCCGAGTGGTTGACGGACTTCGAGACTCACGTCGAACCGGTCCTCTCGGAGGAGTCGCTTCCCCGCGAGGAAGAGCGGATCACCTCGCTCGTGTCACTCGATCCGCCCGGTTCATTGCTCGCGTTATTGGATCGCTTCTCGTCGCTAGACAAAATCTGTAGAATAGTCGCATACGTTTCTCGATTCCTAAGTCGTTCCAGGGCCAGGCCGGCACCCGCGACCTTGGCCGTGGACCAACACGAATCGCATTCCGCATTGTTAACGTTAATCAAACTCGTCCAGCTGGATTCGTTTGAGGAGGAGATCGATCGTCTAGGGCACCGGAAAGGGCTGCCAAAACCGTTTCTCAAACTCGCTCCCTTTTTGGACCCAACGGGTCTTCTCAGGGTGGGCGGCAGGCTGATTCACTCGGGATTGGCCTACGAGACCAAGCACCCTATATTGTTGCCCAACAAACACCGGTTAACCGACCTCATAATCGAGCGGGAGCACCGTGCGAATCTGCACCCGGGTAGACGCACGCTCCAATATCTCCTCGCACAACAGTTCTGGATCCTCGGAGTCCATCGCGCAATTCGACGCGTGCTCTCTGCGTGTTATAAGTGCTTCCGAGCGAACCCTCGCCCGAGTCAACCGCTCATGGCGGAGCTACCGGTCGACCGCGTGAGCCAGGTCAAGCCCTTTTCGGTGAGCGGCGTCGACTTTGCGGGACCCTTCACGCTCGTCACTCGCCGAGCGCGAGGGGTCTCCTCGTTTAAGGCATATGTCTGCCTTTTTGTTTGTTTCGCGGTTAAGGCCGTCCACTTGGAGGCGGCGCTCTCGTTGACCACGGAATCCTTCCTCGCTGCGCTGCGCCGCTTCGTAGCCCGTCGCGGACGCTGCTCCTTGTTATATAGTGACTGCGGCACGAACTTTGTGGGCGCTTCTCGGGAGCTCGCAGCACACATGCGCGGCGCGGCGGAGCGGGAGAGGATCCGATGGTCCTTCAACCCTCCCTCTGCGCCCCATTTCGGGGGCCTCTGGGAGTCGGGCGTTAAATCTTTTAAAACTCACTTACGGCGGGTGGTGGGGGAGCAGATTCTGACGTTGGAGGAGTTCGCGACGGTCCTCGCTCAGATAGAATCCGTATTGAACTCGCGGCCGCTTTGTCCCGTGAGCACGGATCCTCTGGACCTAGAGGTCCTGTCTCCCGGTCACTTCCTCACAATGGAGCCCCTGGTGGCCATTCCCTCTCCTGACTTGACTCCTCTCCCCGTGAACCACTTAGGTCGATGGCAATTAATACAGCGAATTCACCAGGACTTCTGGAGACGCTGGCATCATGAGTATCTCTGTACTCTCCAGCAGCGTCCCAAATGGTGGACCTCCGCTAATCCGCTCGCCGTGGGCTCACTCGTACTCATTCGAGAGGAGAACGCGTCGCCTCTCCAATGGAAGCGCGGCCGCGTAGAGTCCCTTCACCCGGGTCGCGATGGCGTTCCGCGGGTCGCCACGGTCCGAGTGACGGGCGGTTCGATCGTGCGTCCCCTGGTGAAGCTGTGCCCCCTGCCGATGGGCACACTTCTCCAGGCGACCAACCCCGATCCGTAAAAAAAATGCATCTCGCTGCATTTTGGTGGGCGGGATGTTTGGTACTCGCGTGTAAATAGTTACTTGTAAATAGTTGTTAGTTGCGTCATTGTATTGTATTCGCGTTAGATTAGTTGCTTAGCATCTTTGTATATATTTGTCTCGTTTACGGTCGGTAACGAGGCTCACTTCGTATTAGCGACTCGCGCGCGACGTTGGCGGATCGCGATCCATTCGATAGTCAATGTTCGCGCGACTCACCCGACTCGTGCTGCCCGCACGCGGGCGGCCACCCCAAGCACGAAGAAGAGGGGCTTCTTCCCGGTGTCTTCGCGAGGCGCAAGCACCGGCACAGTTGTATTTCGTACGCGAGAGGAGACAGTAAAATTTGGGGCCGTACTCGACGCCTCACGTCTCGGACCATCGTCGTCTCTCGCTTTTCGAGAAGAATTACATCGTATCGATAGAATCTTGCCACATAGTGATTTTGTGGACGGTATTCCGCGCCCGGGTGCACCCCGCGAAACGGCGCCGTGTGATTCGAATCGTGTGCATTAACGCTTGCTTGCTTGTCTTCCGCCTGCACGCACGATCACGTGATCCGCATGCGTCTTGCACGACCATCCTGCCTGGGCTGACTCTCCGCCACCACGAGAACCAGGAGGAAGGACGGAGGCTGTGCGAGGACATCACGGGCTACGATACGGTGAGTCGCTTCGCACCCCCCCTTTTTTGGCATTTCTAATCGTTTTCGTGAGGGCACGGGCCCTCTGGTCCTTCAACCGAGTTTGACCATTCGCGAATCCGGGGCGGATAAACACCCCCCCGAGCAATATATATATATATATACTAGCTGGTTTTACCCGGGCTTCGCCCCGGAGGACATATGTAATAAGACACGCAAATAGTCTCTCTCTCTCTCTCTCTCTCTCTCTCTCTCTCTCTCTCTCTCTCTCTCTCTCTCTCTCCCTCTCCCTCTCCCTCTCCCTCTATGCCGATTATTTCCCAAAAAATTAAAAAAATCGGTTTCCAGAAAATCGGTAGCAAAAAACTATACACTTTATGGCACTCTCCGGGAAATTCTACCCTTATTTCATGTACCCTTGGTAAAAATTCGGTCCACTAACGAATGAGTAGTTCGCGGACAGACGGACGGACGGACGGACGGACAGACAAACAGTCGGGTTTTATATAATAGTATGATGATATACTAGATTTTTCGCCCGCGCTTCGCGCAAGCTCAAAATCTATTCCCCTCCCCCCAAACTCACCTATTAATTAAGAGCACCAATAGAACTCCATAAAATATCCCATTTTTAACCCCCCCTCCCATAGTAGCTATCCCCATAAAATTAGTAATCTTTTGGTACCAGTTTCATCAAAATCATCAACAAAAAATTAGAAAAATTTTGGCACCGGTTTCAAGAAAATTGATCCAATAATAAGAAATTATCAATTAATGAAAAATTAAACTTATCCTCCAAAAATTAAAAAAATTTTGGTACTAATTTCAAGAAAATCGGTCAATTAATACTTATTTTTCTCGAAATTTGAATAATTTCCAAACCGGTTTCCAAAAAATTGTTAACAAAAAATTATCCATAAAAAAAATTATTCATAAAAAAATTCAGCTTGATATCTCAAAATTTGCGAAAATTGGAGCAATCACATACATTTCTTTTTAAACAAAAATTGGAAACCCCTTTACTATTAGCAATTTTTCTAATTCTATTACATTTTTTAGTTTTTTCTACTATATAAGTACCTGACGTCTGTATGTCTGTCTGCCTGACCGCGAACTACTTGTTATTTCCCGAGAAATTGGAAAAATTTCGTAACCGGTTTCAAAAAAGATTTGGTAACAAAAAATTATACACTATGACAATCCCCGGGAAATTCTACATCTACTTCATATACATTTCTTTGAGATTCGGTCAATTATTTCCTGAAAAATTGGAAAAATTTTGTAATTGATTTCCAAAAAATCGGTAACGAAAAATTATACACTTTATACCACTCCCCGAAAAATTCTACCCCCATTTCATATATAATTCGGTTTTAACATGAATTTTTTTTATTAAGCGGTCTGATAGATCATGGCATACTTTCTTTGTAAACTTTTTGAATTTTTGCAATATCTTCAAAATTGAAGAAAATATAGTACATGAAAGTGTGCTGTGACGTCATACTTTATATAAGAAATGACGTCATATCTTTTAAAGTTGCCGTCATCAAAGAAACTTTAGCAAGCTATAACTTTCTCAAATTTAGGTTTTTTTTTAAATTCGAAAAGTACTAAAAATCGGCTTAGATTCTCTACATTAATTATGGATACCGCTTAATAAAAAAAAATGTTAAAACAGAATTCTTTGAGATTCGGTCAATTATTTACGTGTGTGAAATTAGCATCTCAAGTGTTAGCATCTTACAAATAAACTGCAAATTCACTTGCATTCAGCATAGTTCTATAGTTCCTGATAATTTTTAACAATAGTTCTGATGAATTTACTATTAAAATTGCGTTTTTAAGAAATGAGATGCTAACTTCCAAAAACACCTGATAGTATCTCATCGTATTTCGAATACATGATCACGGAGGAGTAAGATTCCATAGAGTTCTCCAGTCTAGACACATTCTGTCAATAGTTCTGACGATTAAACTCCGTAGAAAATAATTTATAATTACAAAACCCATCTGATCCCATGTGTATGAAGCTGGCGTGGAAACTCAATAATTGTTTATAGTTCTAGAGTTTCTCTATGAGTTAAACAAATAATTCCGACCATTAAAACATAAGAATTGATTCAAACAAAAAGTTGACTAAGACGACAACTTCACGCTGCGTCTCAATTTGTCTTATAGCAGTTTCCTTACTATATCTCATCAGATTTAAACTTGCAGTTAAAAACGAGTTCTATAAAGAGTTCTGCAGTTTAAAACCAAAAACATCGATACGATGACGAGAATTATCGAATATCGACTAGCATCTCACCCTTATCTGTCTTATCTTTCTCTACGTATAATAGAGGATGATTAGCGCAAGAGAATATGTTAAAATTATAAAGGTTAAGAATAATAAGAATACAGAGGATAAATATTATAAGCAGATGCCACGAAACAAAGTCAGAAAGACATAGGATTAACTAGTTTAGGATTAACATACACAGAGAGAATTTTCTCTTAGAACTTACTCTGAAAATTATGGTAGTTGTGGGATAACATGTAGGGGAGACCAGGGCGAAGTTGTCAGTATTTTTTCGATGCCATTTTTAACTACAAAACAAATAATTTTAGTAAAATGTGGTATACCCTTGTAAAAAGTAAACCCTTGGCTAAAAAATGTATATGGACATTTTTGGTCTACGTCGCTTTGTTCAACTGGTATAGAGTGAAAACGATAAAGGTGCAAAAATTGAAATGTCAAAATTGCCGGAGCGGAGTCGTCACTCCATTCTCAAACTGAATTTTAAATGAAAATTCATAATTCCAATCATGGAAAAAGATAGGATACATTTTATTATTTTTTAATAGAAAAATGGAAACATTAATTAAAAACACGATGGCGGAAAATAATTACAAGAAAAGCGCACATATACTTATGTGCCCTATGCTCGCACGAAATGCACTGCTTCTCGTCAGCTCTATTTTGTCATCTCTGAGCACACGCAGCACATATTATCCAAGTCCTCGCCGGAATCCGACCACTGCTGCTTCTTTGACATTGATTTTTGCGCAAAGCCTCCATGATATGGCTTGGTGACGACTTCGCTCCGGACATAGATTTTAAGTTTGATCGCTCATAAAATATTAGAAATCAACAAAAATAAAAAAATTTCATTGGATTCGTGTGCAGCATGCATTACTCTTCAGAATCACTTATCTCGAGATTCGGAGAGAAAATAATATTTAAAATATTTAAAATTTTTGTCGCGTAAAAAATTTTATTTTTGACCTCCAAAAACACGTTTGCCTTAATGAAAATCCCAACATGGCACATGAGGAGAGTGGGCTCCCTTGAGCCACGGGGTCCAATGTGACAGTGCGAGTTTTCTGTATTAACGTTCTGCAAAATAGTGACGGTGGGTATGAAAACTTTCGTTTTCAAAACATATAACTTCCATCAAAAAATTATGCCAAAATACCCTTATGAAAAAGTAGTACTGGTTTTAATACTGGAAAAAGTATTGGTGAAAGTACTGAAGACATAAGTACTCAAAGTACTACTAAATACTCGATGATGAGTGGAGTATTCGAGCTGCAGCAGAGAGCTTGGGTATAAACCGAACAACTTTACAACGCTATGTCAAAAAGTATAAGGAGACTGCACCGGAGAAGCGTAGATGCAAGAGGCTCACACCGAACTACGCAACAAAAGTGGTCTTCTCACCTATTATCGAAGAAAATCTGAAAGAATACCTAATGACTGCATCCCAAATGCATCATGGATTAACTCGCAAGCAAGTTATGCAATTAGCATACCAGCTAGATGTTGCGAACAAGCTTGATTGCCCACAGAATTGGGATGAAAAACAGTCTGCCGGGTCGACTGGTATTATGGGTTTATGAAAAGGCATTCTGAGCTTTCGCTAAGGAAACCCGAAGGAACTAGCTTAGCTTGTTCCACTAGTTTCAATCGTACTTCGGTTAACGCTTTTTTCGATAATTTAGAGACCGCGTATAAACAGCTCGGAGCTGACTTATCGCCCGCTGCAATCTATAACTTTACAATTAGATGAAACTGCTCTATCGACGGTTCACAATCCACCCAATGTTATCGCTCCTAAAGGACAAAAACAAGTAAGTCAAATGACATCGGGTGAGCGGGAAACTTTGGTTACGGCGTGTTGTATTATTGCGGCTAACGGAAACTCGATTCCTCCTTACATGGTATTTCCGCGCATACATTTCAAAGAGCACATGTTGAAAGGGGCTTCGCCGGGCTCTAGCGGAGAAGCATCCAAAAGCGGTTGGATGAATAGCTAATTGTTTGTTGAGGTTTTGGAGCATTTTCAAAAATACGCGCGTGCGTTTGTAGAGAAAAAGATTCTACTCATTCTTGATAACCACGAATCGCACGTCACCATAAAGAGCTTAGATTTCTGTAAACAAAATGAAATCATCCTTCTGACTCTGCCTCCGCATACCTCCAACAAAATACAACCACTTTTGACCGTACCGTTTATATAAGTCCTTGAAAAGTGCTTTTAACGCGGCTTATAACGAGTGGATGATCAGTAATCCGGGCAAAATAATTTCTATTTATGAAGTGGCGGAACTTTTTGGAATCGTTTATCCTTCGACTTTCACACCTGATAATATTAAGAAAGGATTTGAATCGACCGGTATTTGGAAATTGAATCAAAATGTATTCAAAGATTCCGACTTCCTGTGCTCTTCTGTCACGGATAAGCGATCCTGCGGTTACTGATACTGCGTCGGAAAATACCGGTCTTCCTTCAAACAGGAATATTGATCCTAATCTCGATGTTATCGAATTTCCTAATGATAAAGCTTGTAAACTCCAACGACGTTATTGTATTAAATACTTCGATGGACCCGATCGACCTTAATCTTCCTTCGAACAGGAATATTGATCCTAATCTCGATGTTATCGAATTGCCTAATGATAAAGCTCAACTTGTAAACTTCAACGACGTTATTGTATTAAATACTTCGATGGAGCCAATCGACCTTAATTTACTAATCATGACGCTTGGTGTTAGTGACGTCTTGGTACCAAACCCGGAAGTCCCTATGTCTTGCGAAGTTAGACCAGGCGCAATTGATAGCGTAAAAGCTGGTAACAAAGAGAATTTCGTTTTACCTCAGGATGTACAGCCGTTTCCGAAAGCTGCTCCACGAAAAGGTGTTAACAGAGAGAGAGAGTCCGTAGTGCAATATTAACAGACAACCCTGTTAAGAACTCTCTATGTGAAGAGATGAATGCCAGACTCATAAAAAAAGATTTAATCGAGGAGAATATAAGCGTAAAAGGAGTGCGGCGCTCGCTGCGAAATCTAAGACTGAGCCTAAGACTGTATCGAAAAAAAAACGACCCGAAAGCGTAAACAATATAGAATATAAGTATTGTTCCGTGTTAAACTTAAAATGCATAATACGTCTTAGATTATAAGTCTAGTCGCAAAACAGAGGTTATATTATAATAATATATTGATATATATATTGATATAATATAATAATATATTATGATAATATATTGCCGATTACTATGTTGGAACAATTTAATAACGTGCAATTGACCAAAGATCTGTAATAAACAGAATTTAAACATATCTCTTCTACGTGTCACAGGGTACCCTACCTTTCACATTACATGTCAGTGTACCCTACGCTATGGCTCAATCGACCCCACGCGTGGGGTCCACTGTTACAAACGCAGCATTTCAAAATATCAATATTTTTGCAAAATATTTCTAAAAATTTACTTCTTAAATCATTTACAAACAAAGTTTATGATATTAAGCATCGAATAGTGCCATTTATCTTCTAATAAAGTTATTAAAAACCATTTTCAATGTCATTTGAAAAAACGTGGTTCAAGGGTGCCCACTCTCCCCTAATCTCGCTAAACTCCGTTGGTTACATGGGCACCATAAGTAGTGTTTACAATATAAATGGCGAGTTCACGCAACATACAGATTTCAAGATAATTGTAGTGATGACTCCACCCCGGTCTCCCATCATTCATAAATTATTATTTCTTTACTTACCAACATTGTGATATTTTAAGTATTAATTATAAACAAACGGAACACACATGAGCGACAACTTTCCTTCTGAGAATCCTTTTTAGTACCCAAAATACACAAAATTTGAAAACTTTAAAAAAATCAGAGAGCGTGCTGTTATTCTACATATTTACCTAAAGTTTTATTAAATTAGCAAATTAATAATTAGTTATAAAAAATTATTAATTACGTAAAAATTAATAATATTTAGGTAGAAGTGAATTACGCATTTGTCACGTTCTGACTGTTATAGTTCGTCCGTTTTTTGGTCAATGCATTTAAGCAATTTACCAGGGATTTGGACAAGTTGTGTGAAGGATATTATTATATTTATTATTCGGGACCGAAAAGATATCTGAGTTTATACGTATGGTAACGAGGATCAGCTTTATTTATTTGGTTATAATTAGGATAATCAACGTTGAAATCGACAGGAATAAGTTTAAAGGGGGGTGCGTTTTCTAATTGTTGCAATTGTTGGAGGAAGGGGAGAGGATCTTGATTAGAAATGACTGCTTGCTTGATCTGGAATCTGATTCGTTTAATACGAACGCGCCTACCTCCTTTCTTCGTCATTCAGCCGCGTTCACGAAAATGAATTTTAAGCTCGCCACACTCTTCGGCAGCGCTCAAAACCAATCCGCCACACCCTCTGCTCGCCACACTCTTCGTCAGCGCTCAGATCGTTAGCGTAGAGGTCAAATTCACTTTTAGGAATTTGTCGAGATTATTGTCTTTTTCTGGAAACCAACTCCGTAATCGCCACGCTTTCGGCAGCGAAAGTACTGGATCGCCACACTCTTCGTCAGCGCCCCAGCACAGATCGCCACGCTTTGCGGAAACTGCAAGTCGGAATCCCAGAAGTGACCGATTTGTTGATTAAAAATACGAAATGAGATTCCAGATTTTTACCTTTGTTCCTTTTTAAACTTATCTTACCTTTATTCTATAAATCTCAATACAACTTGTGCGTGAAGCGCGGTCTTATGAGGTATGAGAGTGTAGGGACTAAGTCCCAGAATTGAGCGCGAATGCTCGAACTTAGCGTATAGCGGAACGTAGGAAATCGAATAAGGTTAGGAGAGAGTCTGAGAATTACGTCTAGTCAAGACCGAAGTTAAAACTTATCTGCTTTCCGCGGCGTTTTTCCGCCCTATTTATACCCGAAAAAGACCGGAATCTCCCGCGCGAGATTCCCGCCTTTTTCTTACGCGTCTTAAGGGGGAAGGTATTCTAGAAGCTTCTAGAACATTCTAGAAGCGTAGTTTTGGGCCCATCTGGCCCCCAGCCCTTCAACGGACTCCGATAAGATAATCTAAACATTTACACTAACCCTGGCAGTTTCCTCGGAATTCCGAGCCTAGCGTGCGTCGTCTAAGCGTTCAAGACTTTTAACGTGCGTCGTCGGAAATATAAAATTTCCGTACGTAACACATTACTCAAAAAATTGGTAATTCGTCAGAGAAAAATTTCTAGTTACGTGAAAATTAGTATTTAGGCAAAAATGAATTAATTTCTTTTTGCAAATTGATAATTTTTAGGAAACGCCGATACTCGAGAAACGGGCCAAGACTGGCACGAGTGTCGGCTTGCCAACGTTTAATGCCCTAGCCTGGCCCAACTATTACCCGAATTTGGGTAGCCGAGGCTTGGCAAGCAAGTGCCGCCCAATATTGGGCCAAAGCTTAATAGCCAGTCCTTATTATTTATCATTATTATTAGATTTACAATTTTCTTTTTGAAAAAATAATTGAAAATATATAATTGTATATATAAAAAAATTTCATAATGAGTCGGCACTGGTTTCTGACATTCACCCGACATTGAGAAATATTATATCATATATCCAATTCATATATATTCAACATTTTATTACTCTTTTTAAACTGAATTTGTTTCTTAAGATGATTTTTAAAAAATTATATATTTGCGCTGGTTATACATATGTAGACTATATATAACGCTTACATCAAATTAAAAAGTAGTCTACCACGTAAGGCAGTTGGCTCACGATGCAGAGGTCCCGAGTTCGAATCCCACCAAGGTAAGTGTGTTTTTCTGAGTTTTTCAAATACGAGAAAATATTTATAATCATAGACTGCATCTTAAGAAACAAATTTAGTTAAAAAATAGTAATAAAATTTCGAAATAAATAGTTTTTTTATGCCGGGTGAATAAATAATTATTCAGTGAAACATGTCACTCTTTTCAGAGTTGAAGAATCACTCCAAGTAAAGAATGAATAACTCACTTATTCGAAAAGTAAAATTTCACTACAATTAGACTGGCAGTATTTTCATTATTCCAAACGCCGTGGTATGGCTCAAGACTGGTGGCTAGGTTTGGCCGAAGCTTGTAGCCCAGTGTCGGGCCGGTGTTATCATCCCGTCATACAACCAAAACTGGGCCAGTCGAGGCTAAGAAACGGCGCCCAAGATTGGCAGCCTGGGTGCCCAAGCTTGGACCAAAGCTGGCCCCTTTTCGAATTCCTACCTGGTAGAAATAAATTCTTTATTAAAATAATCAATAAAATTTGTAAAAAATAAAAATATTAATTTAATAATAAAGAATTTATTTCTACTAATTACTAATTTACAAAAAAAATTAATTTTATTTTACCTAAATACTAATTTTTACGTAACTAAAAGTTTTTCTCTGACAAATTACCAATTTATTAAGTAATGCGTAATTTACTTGTGCTTAAATGTTATGTTTTATGTACCTAATTAGTAATTTTTTGTGACTAATTACTAATTTGCTAATTCAATAAAAACGAGAATAAAAATTTAATGTTTCCCTGCTTAACACTACAAAATGCGAGATATCAGTACAAAATTACCTTTTTCAAAAAAAGTAAAAAAAGGCGCCAAGTACACGCAATGTATTTTGTAAATCCAAAATATCAAAAAGTAATATTAGTTTTAATTTCTCCTTAACAAAATTATTATATCACAAAATTGCGTTACCTAACTTAATCTAAGTAATATGTATTTCAAAAAATATGAAATCTTTAAATTGCGTCAATTACAAAGCGGCGGTGTGGTCTAGTGATAGAGCGCCAGATTCGTAATCTGAGGAACCAGGTTCGAGTCCACTAGAGGCATAAATCATGGAAAAGTTTTTTTTCCGAAAAAATCGTGCCCCTCCGTGCAAGATGCGGAGAAAACTGGGCTCCGTATTTTGGAAGAGACGTTAAGGAGGTTCGATGGCTTCATCGGAGGGAGTAGTGGGACGCGGGGGTTCTGGAAACAGCGCACTAGCGTTTGAAGTAGTGGGAATGATATCTCAGTCCTAAGTCGTCTACAGACGATTCCGAGTCTCGACATCAAACTCGCGAAACTCATGTTCGACCGTTAAACGCCGTGCCGTCGTAAGCGGTGAGATCCCGACGACGGGCAGAGGCGCCGTACGGCAAACCGGGCTCGTGCGACGACCGGGTCCCCCGTTGAAGGGGACCGGCCGCCTAGTAGTGTGTCACATTGTTTTGAGCCTTTCGACTCACGAGACTCCTAGAGATATCATTGCCACCTTTGACTCTGGGATTGCTCTGATTGGTCGCCGCGTGCGTATAATGCGTGCTGCTGTTCACGTTGTTCACGACCGTGGCAGTCTAAGCAGACGAAAAATCAAGCAATTTATGCTTTAATAATTAAATTTTCTACGAAATGTGCGGTAACCTTCCCCTTTCTTTCGCTCATTTATTTGTAAATTATTAAGTTACATGTGCATATTTTTCTTTCCTTATCATTTGCATTTTTTCTTGCACTTATTTCATTCTGAAGGTATATGCAATATACCATTTCCCATAAAAACCTATGTTAAAAATGCAGCCAGTTTCATGAAATTTTAATATGTTGTTTTGGAATGCAAAATAAAATTATGTGAATTTTTTGGGAATTTTTTACCGTCCCGTTTTGAAAAAAATCTAATCCAAAAATTGTACTTTTTAAGTTTTTGGAGTAGATTTTTTCCAAAACGGAACGGTGAAAAATTCCTAAAAAATTCACATAATTCTATTTTGCATTCCAGAACAACATATTAAAATTTCATAAAACTCTCTGCATTTTGTTGTAACCATCGAACCTCCTTAAACCGTTGGTCCAAAGGAGGAAACAATAAAGTAGTGGATAAATTGGAAGTTAGAGTTGAGTACGTCCCTTCAAAACGCCCTTTAAGGCCCCTTAAAGTAAAATTCTTTATCTTTATCTTTTACAAAGAAAATATATATTGCTTTGAAAAATAATTGTTGTGCAACTACTTTTAAAAAATAAAACCCAAGTGGTAGATATCTTTGTGTTCCCATTCAAGGGTCTTCCTATTCCAACCCAATAAGTAGTAGCTTAAATTCTCCTTAACAAAATTATAATATTACAAAAAATTATTTTAATCACAAAGAATTAAGAAAATAACAGTAGAATATAAAAATATTTAATTAAAATAAAATAAATACATCTTTCTTGTAAAAAAAACTTTTGGCGCTGCTAGACCTCTGCTAGAAATTTAATAAAATACTCAACTTTTTGAATAAAAAACAATAAAAATAATTTAGGGAAGAATGCGACGGGAGTAAAAAAACAGCGCTGTTTTTTTTACAAGAAAATTTTATTTATTTTATTTTAATTAAATATTTTTATTTTCTGTTACTTTTTTAATTCTTTGTGATTAAAATGATTCTTTGTAATATTATATTTTTGTTAAGGAGAATTAAAGCTACTACTTGGGTTGGAATAGGAAGACCCTTGAATGGGAGCACAAAGATATGTACCACTTGGATTTTATTTTTTAAAAGTAGTTACACAACAATGATTTTTTAAAGCAATATTTATATATTTTCTTTGTAATTGGTGCAATTTAAAGATTTCATATATTTTTTTGAAATACATATTATTTAGGTTGAGTTAGGTAACACAATTTTGTGATATAATTTTATTAAGGAGAAATAAAGCTACTACCACTTAGGTTGAATTTTTGGATTTATAAAATACATTGCGTGTATACTTGCGCCTTTTTTTACCTTTTTTTGAAAAAGTTAAATAAATGATGTTCATCAAAACGACTATAAAATCGTCAACTAGAATGTAGACAGATGTTTTGTGAATTTGTTTAGATTTTTAAAAATACTTTAAAGTAGAACAAAATAGTGTCAAACATGACAG
Source organism: Temnothorax americanus (assembly GCF_048541705.1). Taxonomy (NCBI): domain Eukaryota; kingdom Metazoa; phylum Arthropoda; class Insecta; order Hymenoptera; family Formicidae; genus Temnothorax; species Temnothorax americanus. Next base: position 5,835,843 of record NW_027509802.1, read on the forward strand.
ACGCATGTATGCACTGGAAAGATATCGAAAAAACGTATGCACACGGAGAGTTAAGTATGATAATAATGCTGCAAAAAGTTTCAACATTCCAGCAACCAGCTTGAGCGTCTTACATAATTTTTTCGATGGTTCAACAAAAATTTTCAGTCATTTACTTTCAGGTATGTCTTTATTATCCTTTCAGGTTAAACTTATTTTAGATATTTCAACAAAACCATTCTTTTCCGTATACAAGTCGTACGAATTTATCTACAACATATATATTACAAAAAAACTTTACAGTCTAATATTAAAAATAACGCGGGGCGGCAGTGTGGTCTAGTGGTAGAGCGCCAGACTCGTAATCTGAGGAACTAGGTTCGAGTCCATTAGAGTCATGTAAACATGGAATGTTTTTCCAATAGCTGCGCCCCTCCGTGCAAGATAGGCTCTTGTGCGGAGAAAACTGGGCTCCGTCTTTCGGAAAGAGACGTTAAGCAGTTAGTCCAAAGAGTTAAAGTGAGAGGAGAAGAATAGTATTGGTAGTAGATTGCAAACCCTATACGGGGATATGCAATAAATTACGAATTTTACAGGAATTTTATTAAAAATAACGCTAGAAAATTCTAATTCAGAGAAACATTAAACATTTGGCATTGCAGATAAAACCGTTTATTATAAACGCTATTATAATCTCCACGATAATGAAATCCGCATGTAGCATCGTACTGAGGTTGTGTACAGAAGAGTCTTTCAAAGACGCCGACAAGCCACGTGAGAGTGCGATCTAATCCTTTGTTGGCGGGTCTCTCTTTCCTTCACGCGGAGATCCATCCACGGGGCCGTGCGAAGCAGGTGTATGCTCCGTGCGACCTAGTAAAACACACTATCCAACAACCTCTCAGCACACATGATAGGCATAGGCTCTATAACGTCTAGCAAATACGACGCCTATACATTAATGTGTGCATATATCTGTCGATATCCTATTTATACACTTCTTACAAAAAAAATCTGTGAAAATTTTCGACTTCCTAACGTAAAAGCTTGAAGTTGTCCTTGCAAAATCTTTTAAAATCATTTTTTAAAATTTCAAATTTTGTTCATTTTTAACGAAGTTACAGCTGCTCGAATTTTGCCAATTTTTTGTAAGAAAAATTTAGTGTTCTTTTAATTTTTGTGAGAAGTGTATATATATATGTATATATATATATATATATATATATATATATATATATATATATATATATATACATATATATATATATATATATATATATATATATATATATATACATATGGTGCAGTCCATGTGTCAAGGATCCACCGGGGTCCAACTAAAAATAAATTGCTTGGGATTTTTTAGATGATCATGAAAACATGATAGTGCACATATTGTATAAGGTTAAAGGTAAAAAAAAAATAAGTATTATATGTCTTGCATCTAAGATATTGGAGGTAGGTCGTTCTAAGAAATTTTTCTTTATTTGACATTTGTATAGCTAAAATTACAAAATATAAAAAATTTTTATAGATATAAATTTTTTAGGATTTTTCAGATAAAAAAATTAATTTTAGTAAAAAAAATTTAATAGTACTAGATATCACAGACGCGCACTACGCGCGCGCTATTTACCAACAGATTCACACAACTATCAAAATTATGCTATGACAGCCCACGAAGTTAGCACAGCGAGAGAACCAATCAGCATCGCGGAAAAAAAATCAAAAATAAACTTCGAGACTTTCGAGAAGACTTCGAGAGATATGAGTATCGATTTAACATACCTTTTTTTAGATATATAAAGATTAAAAAAAATCAATTTTTTACTTTTAAGTAAGTAAATAAAAAATTATATCCACTTTTAAAAATCTCAAAAATACTCCAATATATGTAGAATATGATGCCATAAAGGAAATTTTGAGATCGCAATGGGTTCCATTCGTAAACAAATATTTTTTCCAAAACAAAATTGGATTTTCAGCGAAATTTCAGCTAAAAACTCTTAATATCAGTTTTTTTTTTAAAATTAATCTGATTATTTAATACTACATAAATAATACATTTTTAACAAATAACTATAAAATGAAAAATGGTTGTAGAATCTGCGTTTTATATTTTTTAGACTTATTTTTTTCTTCTTTTTTTGGAAAGAAGTAAAGAAGTCTTGTTCTTTATCAAAACTAAATTCTTTTAAAATCAATTAATCCTCGCTTGCACAGGAATAATTGCATGATATTTTTAATGTATCCGAAATAGTTTTTCCACATGGAAAAGGTAAAGTTTTTGGAACCAAGATCCAAGATTTGCATTAGCGAAAACTATTAAACTAATAAACTATTAAACAATTAAGAATTATAATCGACTTGACTGGTTATCATCGTCATGACAATACCATTGATTTTGGTCAGATTATTTATCGTTAAGATATTTCAGACAATGGGTTTTGGTCTTTCTAAATTAATTTATAGTGTTCCATCTTATTAGTCACCTTTTAATACATGTTATTGCGATAAGTATTACCACATGCCTCAGTGATTGCGAATTTGCTTATCTATATATATATATATATATATAAGCATTAAAATTACATTAATTTAGAAAGACCAAACTCATGGTCTGAAATGTCTTGATAATATAATCTGACCAACACCTAACATTGAAAAAATCTGCCATTCAAAGCAGTCAAATATCCGTATTAATTTGATTAATTAATTTGTTTTTATTTATATAAAAGAATTTTGAAATAAAGATATTTTATTTTTATATAATTTTCAAAAATAAAACTTATTTGACTCTCCAATTATTAAAAAAATTTTAATGTGGTTCTCTTGATAAAAAAGGTTGAGAACCCCTAATCTAATAGAACCGGTTGACCGGATAACACTCGTGTTATACCGTGTCGCTTCGCTAACTCGTTAAATATAAACAGTTCACGTTAATAATTCCAATAAGGTAGATTCCAATAATTTTTACTACACGAAACGAGAACGTTTTACAAAACTATTTTAATCTTTAAAAATAATAATAAAAATATAGCCACTATCATTTCAAATCACAATAGCTTAACGAAAAAATGTCATAGCACTTTTTATAAAAAAAAATTATTAAAAAAAAGCTTCGAAAACTTTCTCTCAGAGAAGATCTCAAACTAATTTTGAAAAACAATTTTTCAAATTTTGTATACTCTCAAAGTGAAATTTTTCCTGTTAATTTAGTACGATCATCTTTATTAAAAAGTAATATCTGTTGGGTATATACACATATAGGGATTTACAATCGGCCCAGTACTACGCCAAATAGTTGTTGTATAGTTCGAGTACTGGCGCAGTACTAGCAACACTACTGGCGCGGCGTCGGATGATAACTTGGGTCCAATGCTGGCAGATAGTACTGGCCCAGCCGTTGTCTACTGGTACTGCGCCAGTACTGGTTGCCAGATTTCTGATAATTAATTAAGAAACAAAATTTGTTATAAAACAACACATACATTTTTATGTTTTATTCACATTTTATGTTTTATTCAAATATATAAAATCGTAATTAATTAATCCTAAAAAACCTGAGATTTTTTTACCATAGCAAAGATATCACTTTCGGATCAATACGGTTACTATTGTAAGAGAACAATATGAATTTTTAATGAACAAATTGTTCAAAAATAAATAATTTGTTTATGATAATATTATTTAAACATTTTGAAAACGTCATTGTTTATACTGTTTACAAAAACTGATAGCTGATTTGAGTTCTGTGCGAAAAATCATGACAGAAATGTACATAACGCTTTATAACGCATTGTTATAAAATTAGCAAAAAACAATTGATAATGAAACCTAATTCCACTAGCCCCTGACCCTCTTATGTTATGATAAAACAAGTACTGTTATACAGAAAAACACTCAATATCAATTGTTTCTGTATAACAGTACTTATTGTTTTTTCATAACATAAGGGTCAGAGGCTACTGGAATAGGCACCACTGCTATTAGGGTAACTCCGGTATTTACGTCGCGCGGAGATTTACGCCGCAGACGTCAGAAAAAATAGAAGGAATGAAGGTACTTGCTCGCAATTATTCTGTTATATGCCTTTATGCCATATTAGTATTGTGTTGTAATTTCAGTTCTTTACTGTTAATATTAACGAAACCGTCGTGAGTTGTATCGATTTCTCACCGTAGTAAGTAGCGCGATCATATATTACGACCTACGTAAAATGATTACTGTATATGAGAATGTAAAAGGTTTAATGGTTATTTCATGATACATAAGTGTAAAGGGATAGTAAAGGATGGAATAAATAAAATACAAGTGCATAGCTCTTGTATTCTTTGTTTAGCTTGATATCTTGTGTATCCCACCAGTTTAGGATATATAGCATTTTAGCGTACGGGATTTATGCCATAGTACATACACTCTGTAAAAATCGAAATCTTCTGTGTTCTTTTTCCTTCTTTTTTTGAATCATATAACAATAACTTTTAATGCATTTATCGTTCGTCTATTTTCTTTTAAAAATTTTTCAGCTTTATAATTTGTTTATTATTTTTACACCTTAATAAGTTCTTTACACACATTTTATAACTTATTATGACATTTTATTGCTTTATTTATAAACATTATTTGTAATTTTTTTAAGGCGTATATTTCACCAATGAATGTCATATATCCCACACCCCTGTGGGATATATAGCAAAAATGCAAAGGTTTCTAAAAGTTCTTTTTATTAAATACAAAGAATAAATTATTTCATATTTCTATTTTTTTTTATAGTAGTAAACAGTATAAAGTTTTTATTGGTATAATTTATTTGCCTTAACCATAGTAGGGGAGACCGGGGCGGAGTCATCACCGGGGCAGAGTCGTCACTATAATTATCTCAAAATCTGTATGTTGTGTAAACTCGCCATTAATATTGTAAACACTACTTATGGTGTCCATGTAACCAACGGAGTTTAGTGAGATTATATGCCATGTTGTGATTTTCATTAAGGCAAACGTGTTTTCGGAGGTCAAAAGTAAAATTTTTTGCGCGCCAAAAATTTTAAATATTATTATCTCTCCGAATCTCGAGATAAGTGATTCTGAAGAGTAATGCATGCTGTAGAGATGTGCGAATTAAGGTTTTCTAATTCGAATCGAATCGAATCGAATTTGCAAAAAAAAATTCGAATCGAATCGAATCGAATTGACAAAAATATCGCCGAATCGAATCGAATCGAATCACCCATATTTCGAATTCGAATCGAATCAACGCGTAGAAATCCTGCAAGCCAGGAATGTGACATAAGCATTCAAAACATCGAATAAGTGAATCAAAATTAACGAAGTCTGAAATCTCGTAACGACCAACTGTGCAATGTGCAACTTACTCCGTCTGCACCAAGAGTCCAGCAAGATAATCCACAAATCACGACATAGTATTGGTAGGTATACTATAACTGACAGTACATATTCATTATATTCAAATACTTAATACAAAATACAAAATGGAGTCTTCATGCGAGCCTATGTAAAATTCCGTTACAACAGCAGAATTGTACAGAACTAATTGTGATATGTGGTCCCTTAGCGTCAAATGAGAAATGTATTAGTGAAATAAAAAGCATTTATCCATTTATGCATATATTAAAATTAAAAATTATACTTTATTAAAAGTAACAAATACAGAAAGGCCAAAGCCTTTTAGGGGACAGTGTGTACTACAATATTAAGTCACTGTAACTTAGTAAGACATTTTCACAGCCACAGAATTGAGTCATAGGTTTTAAGTTTACATTCATAATATATTTAATATATAATATATATTCACTTATTCAGTTAAAGAGAAAAATAGCATGAAAAATTACAATGGCAGTAGCTTGAATTATTCGTCAAATCTACACATTACCTAATATTGGCTGATAATTTTCAAGGCTCCAACTCAAGAGACGTAAACACTTTGGTAACAGACTAAGAACTAAGATTGCTTAGAGCAGAACAGAGAATGTAAAATATGATAAAACTAACACTACAAACGTTGAATTGAAACATTATGATAATCTCACAGTTTTGTACTGTGTTTTGTACTTTTTGCTAACAAACTAAGATTGTTCATAGAAACATCAAAATAAAAGAAAAAATATATGTAAATTGCACAAATGGCACTCAACTGAGGTTTAAATTCTAATGAATAGAATCAATTAAAGTAAAACAAAAGTAACATTTGACATTTATCACAATCAAAAAAATATTTGAGCATTATAAAGTTCTCCAAAAACAAGTAATTAGTAGGAATAGACTAGTGAGTACAAACACTACAGACTAACACAGGGACAGTCTTTCATTACAGGCTATTTTTTAAAGTAACTTTCAGGGATGTTATCATGACAGAAAACAGTTTCTTTCACATGCTGCGAGAGTAGGTTTGTTCTTTTCTGCATAACTACATTGCCTCCAACAGAAAAAACTCTCTCACTAGACGTCTCAGTTGCAGCAAGGGCCAAGTAGTGGCGTTGGTATCTGCAGGTAAGCTTCTACCTTAAAAAAGATATTTGTTTGTTTTATTTCACTGAAAAGAACCATTTGAGTACTAATAAAACAGTATAAAAATACGTACCTCTCTTTTTATGCTGTCCATTTTATCAGGCATTTCCATATTTTTGACCATCACAGTTTTCTTTTGAAAGTGACCCCACTTTGTTTTTTTCTGGCTAGATGCAGATAAGACTGATATGTTTGCTGCTTCTTGGTTGGTAGTAGTGCATTGAATGATGCCTCTTCTAATATGTTGCCTCCACTTTTCTAGAGCCATGTCTTCCAGCAGTGCAGCGGCTTGTAGGTTGTCACTGACAAGAACATTCTTGAACCTGGGGTCAAGCAGCATGGCAATTTGGTACAACTTTGACTCAAAGTACTGTATGTCTGGAAATCTTAATTTTATATTTGCCAGCAAAGTTTTAGCAAACATGATCCCAGTGCCCTTCTTGGATTTCTTGATGAAATCTTCCAATGTTGACTTTATTTCAAACAACACAGGTAGCACCATGGAGAGTGTTGGTTTCTTGCAGCTTCCCATTTCAGCTGTAAAGTTGGCTACTGGTCGCAGCACTTCAACGTATCCTTCTGCCAGCTTCCATTCCTGGGCTGTTAGGCTGTTGACACCTGCTTTACACTGCTCACTAGTGATAGCTGCCTTCTGCTCGACAAACCTTTCAAGCATGAGGAACTCACTATCCCACCTTGTACTAACCATCTGGATTAGGTCATGCAATGGCAGCTTGTGTTCTTCCTGGAAAAACTGGAGTGATTCTCTTGAAGTTTTACTTCTGTTGTATCGTGCTACCATGCTGGAGACCTTTTCAATAACAGCGTTTGAATCGATTTTCTTCCGTGTGTCACTAATAGCAAGCTGAAGAGTATGATTATAACAAAGCACATGCTGCCATGACCTCTTATTTTTTAGAATGTCTGGCAAGCTGGCATCACTCATGGTCTTCTCAGAAGGCTCACTCAGTGCTTTTACCATGTTAGTTCCATTATCGGACACTATGTACTTTTCAATTTCATCATCGCCTAAGTTCAATTCAGTTATTGCATCAGCAACCTTCCCGCAGACAGCTGCAGCATCATGTTTGCCAGAGAAAGGCTGACAATCCACTGTTATATGTCGCATTTGAACATCCTCATTAATAAACTGCAGAGTGAATGCTATAAAAGCATCACCAGATCTTGATGTCCAAAGGTCAGTTGTGATGGACACAAATTCTAGAGCATCTCTCACAGTTCCAATTTCTTCCAGCATTTTTTCTTTTAGTTCTTTGTATAGTTTTGGAATAATTGACCGTGAAAATGTTGTCCTACATGGAACATTATAACGTGGTTCAAGAAAATGTAGCAGATGTCGGAAACCTGGTTCATTAACAATGTTATAAGGATGTAGACCCTTGCATATGAAAACTGCTATTGCTCTTGTGATGTCCTTGGCTTTCTTGCTGGAGGGGTTAAGAGGCATGAGAGCATTGACACATTTCTTCAGTGATTCTTGCTGCCTTGAATCCTGTGTGACTTTCTTCTTTCCTTCAGTTAGTTTCTCCTTAATCTTTTTTAGTCTCATGTATTCTTTGTAAACAGTGTCATGTTTTTGCAGGTGCAACTGCAGAGTTGTTATTGTACTAGTTGGTGTAGAACGAACTGTGCCACAAATCAGGCATTTTGCTTTATCACCCCCATTTATTTTAGTAAAGAAATTCCAAATTAAGGCAAATGAGTTTGTAATTTTTTCCAAGTCAGCTGCATCTATATTTTCTGTGCTGAAGCTGTCTGTTTCCCTATTTCCCTCATTAGCATTCAGCTGTCTTGAAGTTGAAGGCACAGCTGAATTTAAAACACTCTCTACGCTATTATTTGATAATTGTCTTATCTCATCGTCACGGTTCGCACAATCCTTAGAGACATTTCTTGTAAAATAATCTGTCACTTTTTTCCTTTTACAGGAACCGTTATCTTTCTTTGTGAACGAAATTGCCTCGTTACACAACGGAGTGTCAGCAGGCGAGACCGAAGATGCAGACGGATTGTCGATATCATTGTCAGGACCTGAGTCACTCTCCATGACTGCAATCTGGAATGTAGTAATAATCCTTTTAAATAAAGAATCATAAGTGAACCTAATCTAACCTAATCTTGTAATGCCATATTAGTTCGCTTTTTCCACAGGCAATAAATATCATACGCATTCTAAAAATTACTACTGATCACAAATTACATCAAAGATAACTGCATAAAATTAAGGAATACGCATTGGAACTCACCTGCTGTGTGAAAACTGCAAATAATCCGTTGCCACCGTAACCTGCCGTAACCGGGAACACAGACTGCCTCGGCTTGTTTACGCGTGGTATTTTACAAGCCCACCGATAGAGCGCGTAACGCGCTATGTGGCCGCCTAAAATTCTTGAGAAGAATCTTTTGACCGCAAAGGCGCTCGATGCAAAACCTTCTTACGCGGTTTTTTGATTCGAATTCGAATTGTAGTGATTCGACGTTATCGAATCTTTCGAATTCGAACTACGTCAATTCGAATTCGAATCGAATCGAATATCGTCAGATTCGATTCGATTCGATTCGAATTCGAATAATTCGCACATCTCTAGCATGCTGAACACGAATCCAGTGAAATTTTTATTTTCGTTGATTTCTATAAATATTTCATGAGCGATCAAACTTAAAATCTGTGTCCGGAGCGAAGTCGTCACCAAGCCATATCATGGAGACTTCGGACGAAAATCAAAGTCAAAGAAGCAACAGTGGTCGGATTCCGGCGAGGACTTGATGATATGTGCTGCGTGTGCTCAGAAATAACAGAATAGAGCTGACGAGAAACAGTGCATTTCGTGCGAGCGTAGGGCACATAAGTGTGTGCGCTTTTCTTGTAATTATTTTCCGCCATCGTGTTTTTAATTAATGTTTCCATTTTTCTATTAAAAAATAATAAAATGTATCCTATCTTTTTCCATGATTGGAATTATAAATTTTCATTTAATTTCCTTTTGTTAAACCTCAAAAATATATGTGAACAATTCTTAAAACAAAAAAAATGTTAGAAAAAGGATGGAGACAGCGTAACACTTGTTTGCAGCGAGCACCCGCTTAAGGCCTATCTACATAAGACGCAGAACGCGAGTCGCAAGACACACGCACAGTCTACATGTCAATCTAACAAAGAGGTTAGATTGACATGTAGACTGTGTGTGTGCTTGCGACTCGCGTTCTGCGTCTTATGTAGATAGGCCTTTACTCGCACGCTGCGGTTCTCCGCGCGCAAACCGAAAAATCCTATACAGTTTATAGCACTCCCCGGGAAATTCTACCCCTGTTTCATATACAATTCTTTAAGATTCGGTCAATTATTTCCCGAAAAGTTGGAAAAATTTCGGATACCGGTTCCAAAAAAGGTCGGTAACAAAAAATTGTACACTTTATATCACTCCCCGGAAAATTCTACCCCTGTTTCATATATAATTCTTTGAGATTCCGTCAATTATTTCCCAAAAAATTGAAGAAATTAGAAAAACCGGTTTCCAAAAGATCGGTAACGAAAAACTATACACCCTGTAGTACTCCCCAGGAAATTCTACCCCTACTTCATACATAATACTTTCAAAATCGGTCCAATAGTTTCTAAGATTACCCCGAACAACAGTACAAACGACAGTAAATACGAATTCTTTTACTAAATTGCGTGTAGCCACTAAAATAAAAGTTCAAAAAAATATTTCCGATATACAGTCTTAAAGTTTAAGGTAGTCGTCTCGTCAGGGCATGTATTAGATAAAGTTTTCGATTTCGGATTTTATATCAAATTATATGATCAGCTTTGCAGTCGATTTTTTCTGTGGCTCCTTACCGACTATTTACTCTAGAAAATCGATCTCGAAAATCACAAATTTTGCATTACTTCATACAGACGACCAGAAAAAGAAGGCTCTATCATGGTTTCAATCACATATTTTCACATTTTTCGATTAGATGAAGTGAGAAAAAACATTGCTTTTTGTACATTAGATTTCAAAGAATCCGATGCAACCATAAAATATATAGTTTACCGTAGATTTCGCTGCTAATTTTTTTAGTTTATTTTAGTGAAAATGCGGTAATCGAGCAGACATTTTTTGGTCGAGGTGAGGTTGGGAAGACTTGGCTACGCCGCTGGCTAATCACTGTAGTTGCAGGTTATGGGGCTCGTCTTTCTTAGCCGAATTGGATAGTGATTGACACCCCTGTCATGCGTTTTGAAACTCTTTCTCAGTAATTGTCAAAATTCAATCGAAAAGGAGATGATGACCTTTCTCGACGACTCGGATGATCAGCTTATCAAAACGGAGTCAAATGAGAAAAATCACATAATTTGGAAAAAGTAACATACTTTGTCACGTATGAAATTTTACACCATAACTCATAAAATTATTTTTTCTTTAGCAAAAATTGAAATATATTTCTGAACGTGAAAACCTACAAACAGTCACATGACTAGCACGTAGCGAGACGCCTACCTTAAGACCCAAGCTACAACATCCCATAAGTAATTTTCTCAAAAAAAAAAAAAAAAAAAAAAAAAAAAAATACTTTTTCGACTTTGAAAATAGAGAAATTTTTATATTTTCTAGTTCGACATTTATTTTTATATACTTTTTTGAAAAATACACCTGCTTAATATTTTGTTTTTTTAATAAAACATGTATCATCTTAAAGTACATATTTTCAGCTTTAAAAAACCCTATTATTAAATTTCAATATCTATTTCCTAAGCAATAATATCTGCAGCCAAACTTGTTGATCAATTTTGAAATAACAAAATTTCAAAAAAACTATCAACTTTGAGGTCCCAACTTTTAAAAAATAAATTTTTGTAATTTTTTTCACTTATTGCATGTTATCAGCACATATTTTAAGAATATAATGCTTTAATTTAGAAGTGAAAATCTACAAATTTAAATAAATGGCAATGATATTAGTAAAATAAGTACAAAATTTCACATCGCCTCTCTTCAAATTCGATTTAAATATACTCAAAATGCTTTCTCAATTTTTCTAAACTACTTGAAAATTAGTAAATTACGTCTACTTTCGAATGGTTTTTGTAAAAGGGTATAGCTGGGTTTGTATGGGAAATCTGCCCCCGCGGCTTTTTCGATTTGCACTTGGGGGATCAATTTGACATTAAATAAAAATAATTCAGCTAAACTTTTAGCTCTTTATCTCAAACGATTTTCGAGATTTTCAAAAAAACCACTTTTTCGATTGTATTTTTTTTCAATAGTAAAATTCAAAATTATGAATGGTGATTTTTTTTTTCTAATTCTTAAGAGTAAAAGGGATCCCTCTCGTGGCATGCCACCTTGACGTGGTGAGAGGACTCCCTGTACCAACGATCCACTGAAGCAGTACCTTCGGTTATACCGAAGGGAGGGCTCGGTGGGGAGGTACAGGGTCTAAGAGCATGCTGTGCCCCCTCTTCTCGACTTGTCGAGATTTGGGGACACAATAGGTTCCGGCGCCCCTGTCAGGGAACTCGTTCCCTGACTCTAAAGCGTCGGTAGGGGAAGGCGACCCCGACTACAAACGCCCGGTCGGCTGGGACCGAGAGGGAGGAGTTTCTACTCCTCCCACCGGCCTAGAGGAAGGAAAACCTCAATAAAAAACCACGGGGTTGGGGGGCTCCTCCTCGGCCATTGCACGCCGGTGCTCCGGCAGGGTGGATGGTCCTGGGGTTCTCTCTTTTTCGGGGTGGGGTAGAGTCGGCCGTATCCTCGCGGTTGGGGGGTCAAAAGGCCTGCACCCCCCCACTTGGCGGGAGCGCGGCAGTCCGGGGAAACCTGGGCTGTTAGCGCTGCGGGTCTAGATCGCCCTTCCGCGAGGTTGCGAAGATCCCCTCTCCTAAGAGAGGGGATATCCGCCTTTCATCCGCCCAGTACGTGGTGCTGGGTTGGGTGGAGGGCAGGCCCGCACTAGGGGATTGCACACCAGGGACGTGGTCCCACGGTTCCCCTAGTGCGGAAGGTCGCCTAGGCCGCTCGGACATATTCCGGGGTCGGGGCCAACGGGTCTAGTCGTCGGACGTAAGGGCCGGCGACGGGTACGTGGTCCGTTGGGTCGGCGGTGGCGTGGGCGCTCCGTGTCCCTGCTCGTGCGTGGCGGGGACCGGGATCGAGCTTGCTCGGCCGGGGCCGAGATCAAGGTTCTTCGGCCGGCCACCCCTCGTTGCGTGCGGGTGAGGGTGGCGGGGTTCTCGCGTCGGCGTCGATCGGCGGACGGTGCCTAAGGGTCGGGGGCGGTCTCTGGGGGTCCTTCGGGGCCTTCGGGGGGCGCTCTCGATACGGGTATGGCGAACCTGGGGATACCCAAGGGCTCGGGCGGGCTGGACTCGTGAGCAATGCCAACCAGCCTAGGGGAAGGACACCCCAAGAATAAACTAACGTAAATTACATGGAAATGTCCTTTACAGAAAAAACGCTTACCGGCTCAGGAAATTCGGACCCCCAGGGCCCGGCGGAAGGGGGATACCGTCCCGGTCTCTCTCCGTCGTTATCCAACGACGGGCTGAACACAAAAAGTATATCGAAGGCGAGCACAGCGAAGGAGTCAGAGTTTGCTCGCGACAGGAAGGGGATGTTCAAGCATCCAGGAGATCCGGAGCGCCAAAGGCGTCCTGGGCCAAAAAGCTCCAAGAGTAGAGACCCCAGCTCTGAGAGTAGGAAGAGCTCTAGATCAAGATCTAGGTCTAGGACGAGGATGGAAGCAGACAGAACCTCTTCTACAACAGAGGTAGAACGAGACCCATCAGCAGACTCGTTTGTGTCGATAGACACGGATGGAGAAGAGGAGGAGAAGATGGAGGTGGAGGGGGGCTCAGAAATGCCTCCCTCGACCTCCGTTTCCGCAGGGAACCCGGATCGGAAGTTAATCTCCGAATTCAGGGGGTTCCTTAGAAAGTATCTTGGACATTCACAAGATACACTCCAGGAGGTGCTCGGGACGGAATGTCCGAATATCGTTATGGTGTGGCAAGAGGATGGGCAAGGGCGAGCTCCCACAACATTTAAGGTCTATATTAATAGACTAAAGGAGGCGAAAGCGCACCTTATTGCAGAGACCCTCGAGCTGAGGAATCTGAAGGAGGGAATAAGACAGGTTAATCGATCACAAGGCAGGGAAGCCTTGGAGAAGAAACTGAAGAAAGAGCTGGCAAGTGCGCCGACGAAAACGCTGCCAGGCTACATAATAAAAGCAGTGGAGAAATTAGATAGGGTACTGGAGAAATCCAGTAACCACAAGGGAGAGCACCAAGTCGTCTTAAAGAACGCGGCCGCGACAATTTTGGCGGCATTGACGCACCTGTTTGCGAGACAATATGGACACAGAGATGTCCATGAGAGAGAAATAGAGATCGAAAGACTTCGGCAAAAATCGGCCGAGTTAGAAAAGACAGTCAAAACAATGACGGAAGAGAATAATAACATGAAGAAAGAGATGACGGCACAGCACCAAACGATGGTGGAGATGCAACGCCAATTAAATTGGATGAAAGAGGAACTACAGACGGGGGAGAAAGGGTAGGTACAGTAGGATAACCAGCAGAACCGAGAGATGGTGATAAGGAAGAGGAGAATGACAATAATTCTGTCCACTTCTCCTTCGTCCACCTCCCCCCCTCCCCCGTCAGAGTCAGAGGATGAGGGTGAAGAGGTATCCACGCAGAAAGGGATTTCTCAAGAGGAAGAGATGAAAGATGTCTATCTGGGCCCAGAGAAAACTCCGTTGCCAGAAAAAGGTATGAAAATGGAAACAAATGGAGAAGTAGACATGGTGGCCTTTAGAAAGAAGGAAAAGGAAAAAGCGGAATTAAAGGCCTCCAGAGAAAAGAGAGAGAGGATCCTAGTAGAGATAGAGAGAGACGGCGCGGGACCGGTAAAAAGACCACCATTACGAGGCGAACAAAAGGTCGTAGCGCTGGGTATTCCTCTCAATAACGGCGGCAAAGAAGCTGTAGTAGAGAAGAAGGGAGGGAATATCGGGACGGAAGAGATGATAAAAAGATTATCGGAAATAATAGTCCACTCAATAAACGAGAAGGTGGAAAGAATGGAAGAGAGGTTGCTCGGAAAGATAGAGGACAGGATCCATCAGAACAAGGACGGGAAGGCAGTGGCTGGGAAGATAACGTCACAAGCCCTCATTCCTGCATCAAAGGCGCAGAAAGCCAAGAAAAAGCAGAAAAAAAGGAAGAGAAGAAAGGAGAGCCTCCAAAGAAGAACGAAGGAAAGGCGGCTCCCCCGAAAAAGATGGGAAAAGAGATAGAGACACAACCATCGCCCCAACCCACCACTCAACCCACCAAAAAGTGGACGGAGGTGGTGGGTAGGAAGGAGAAAGCGATAGCTCGAAAGAAAAAGGAAGAGAAGAAGAGGGCTGAGAAGAAGAAGAAAACAGTCCCCCCGTCACAACAGAAGCAGCCATCAGGGCAGTCTAAACGTAGAGAACCCAGGACTTCTGCGGTAACTTTGACGTGTCCAAAGGACACGTACGCGGACTGTATGGCGACTGTTAGGAGGAGCATTAAACTCAAGGACTTGGGGATAGAGACCCCCCCAAATGTCAGAAGGACCGCCACGGGAGCCATTAACCTGGAGCTCTCGGGCCAGGGTAGCGCTGCGAAAGCAGACGCCCTGGCAGCGAGAACGACGGCGGTCCTTCAGGGAAAAGAAGAGGTCAAAGTGACCCGTCCAAGCTTTTCAGCGGAAGTAAGGTTGACGGGCTTCGACGAATCCGTGACGGAGGATGAAATCAGGGAGGTGGTGGCCGAACAGGGCCAAGCCTTCCCAACATCAATCATGGTAGGTAAGATCAGAGGGGGGCCGAGGGGGATGTACACGGTAGTGGTTAAGTGTCCCCTCAAAACGGCCAACTCCCTGGTTAAGGAAGGGAAAATAGCGCTGGGGTGGGCGAGAGTCAAAGTAGAACTGTTAGACAAGCGTCCGCTCCAGTGCTATAAATGTATGGAAGTGGGACATACGAGGGCCACTTGCACTAATAAGGTGGACAGGACGGGTATGTGCTACAGGTGCGGTAAAGAAGGGCACCCAGCAAAGGAGTGTGTAGCACCCGTGCACTGCGTAGTGTGCGAGGGCAAAGGCTTGCCGGCCAATCATAGGTTGGGAGGCAAGTCATGACTGGAAGGAAGAAGAGGGAAAGGGAGTAATCCTCCTAAAAAGAAGAGAAAGGAGAAGAAGTCAGAGCCCACCGGAAAGAAGTCTGAGCTCACCGGGAAAGGGACAAGGACCAGGGGGGAGAAGAAATCCCAGGAAAGTAAAGGGAGGATGGCTCCCCAAAGGAAACCACCTAAAATAGTGTCCGTGGAGACCCTAAAAGGCACTAGGGTGGTGAAAGCGGGAGGAAAGGTACCGGCGATAGGCTGGATCGTGGCCCCAGAAGAGAAAATGGAAACGGAGATGATGGCCACAGGAAAGGATAGGGACTGCAGGATGGAGCAGGAAGGAACAAAGGAGGAGGGGACAGAAAAGGACCTCTGGCCAAAGAGCGAAGGCACACAGCCCTGGTCAGAGGAGGTAATGCAGGACTAAGTAATGGCCACTAAAGTCCTACAAGCCAATCTAAACCACGCCCGCGCCGCCCAGGACTTGTTCGTCCATACCATGGCGGGGCGCGGGTGTGGGTTGGGAATCGTCGCGGAGCCCTACCGTGTACCGGCAAACCATCCTTGCTGGGTCAAAGATACGGGGGGTTCCGTGGCGATAACATGGAGGATGCTGCCCAGCTCTCCCCTGTGTAACTTCATTGAATCGGGGGAGGGTTTCGTGGCGGTGCAATGGGGACTCATCTCCGTGATAAGAGTGTACGCCCCCCCGAGTTGGGACCAGTTCAGATTCGAAAGGGCACTGCGGGAGTTAAACGCGTGCACCCGCAAATGTCTACCTGGGCTGGTCATGGTGGCCGGAGACTTCAATGCGTAGTCGACGCTATGGGGCTCTCCGGCCACCGACAGGAGGAGCAGAGCGACGGAGGCATGGGCGGCGGGTCTCGGACTGTGCGTTTTAAACGCGGGCCGAGAAAACACCTGTGTGCGCAGGCGGGGTGGGTCAATTGTCGACCTTACGTGGGCAAACCCCCCTGCTGCGCGCAGAATAGCGGGCTGGGGGGTGATCACGGACTGCGAAACAGCGTCGGATCACCTGTACATTGAAGTGGCGGTCCGTGCCACCCCGGAAGAATTGCTAACCCGCCGCCAAAAAAGAGAGAAGGAATCGCGGAGATAGGCCCTTAAAAAACTGGACCGGGACCTGCTGATGGCGGCGGTCCTGGCCCAGAACTGGGATCAGGAAGGAGCAGCTGCCGGGGAGATGGGGGATGCGAACATCGGGGCTGAGAACCTGGTCAGAATTGTGACCAGGGCATGCGACGTGGCAATGCCCCGGGTTCGCAGACTCCCTCCTCGACGGGCTGCATACTGGTGGAGCTCGGAGATAGGAGAGCTTAGGAGAGAGGCCACCAGGGCTAAGAGGAGATGGCAAAAGGCCCGCGCGGGAAGACGCGGGCCCCTCACTGAGGAAGAAGCGGGAGAGGCCTGGCGTGCTGCCCGCCAGAGCCTCTCCCTGGCAATATACGCAACCAAGAAGCAGGTCTGGAAGGAGTTCCTCGCGAGCGTGGAAGAAGATCCATGGGGGCGTCCGTATAAGTTAGTCAAAGATAAACTGAGACCATGGGCGCCCCCTATCACAGAGAGTTTAGATCCCCAGGTCACTGAACAGGTGGTGGACGCTCTGTTCCCGCATGGGGATGGGGGGTAAGTTAGATTCCCCAGAGTACCCATGTGGGAGTGGAGCGAGGAACTGAGGGTTACAGAGGAGGAGCTTGCGAGGGCTCTCAAAAAGGTCAGGAGAGGTAAAGCTCCTGGCCCTGATGGGATTCCGGGCTGCGCTTAAACCTTGGCTGCGGTGGAACTGTCCGGCAGGATGTGCGGAGTATACACCGCATGCCTGAGAACTGGGCAGTTCCCCGAAAGATGGAAGAAGGCCAATCTGGTCCTCCTGCCGAAGGCGGGGAAACCCGCGATTTCCCCGTCCGCGTTCCGGCCCGTGTGCTTGCTGGACGAGGCTGGCAAGATATTAGAAAGGATCATAGCCGAACGCCTCGTCCAGCATATCTCCCAAAGAGAAAGGGAGGGCTTGGGAGGTCTCTCGGACGACCAATTTGGCTTCCGTGCGAATAGATCGACGGTGGATGCGTTAAAGCGCGTCCTCGCTCGCACGGAGGCGGAGATAGAGCAGGGGAGGGTAGCGATGGGCGTTTCATACAATGTTAGAAATGCCTTTAACTCCCTCCCCCGGCCCGTGATAGGAAAGGCGCTGTTAGCGCTAGGAGTTACCTCGTATCTCATTGAGGTCGTCCGGAAGTATTTCAGACGTAGGGGCCTGACGTACGCGGACCGGAGCGGAGTCCTGAGAATGGGGTCCCCCAGAGGTCAGTCCTGGGGCTCCTGCTCTGGATTATCGGATATGACCTGGTCCTCAGGACGCCCCTCCCCCTGAATTGCTGGCTCTCGGGTTACGCGGACGACGTGTACCTGGGAGTCAGCAGGGAGGGGTGGCGGGAGCTGATTAGATTGGCGAAGGTGGCAATAAGAAATCAAAATGAAAGATACCAACATTAAAAAAAATTTTTAACAATTCAAAAAATTTTAATCTTTTATTTTTTTAAGTAAAATGCATTTCTTAATTTTTTAAATATTTTTGTAAGTAAGTGGTTTTTTCAGTTGAAAAATTATTTTTTATATATTTTTCTAGCAGTATATATAAAAGTTTTAATGCGTTCAAACGCAAGATTTTGGGAAAAAAAAATTAGTTTTTATTTTTTTTATAATGTTCCACCACATCAAAAATAATGAAAAAATTTCTGAGTGTAAAGAAGTATAGAAAACATTTTCTGAAAAAGTTTGGCGGTGGACACTTTTAAATAACACGCAGTAAAAAAATATTATATAGTTTTATTTCTGTTCTTAAAAATCGGTTTTCCACCTGAGATTCATAATAAAAGTGTTTTTTCATCCCTTTTACTCCTAAAAATTAGAAAAAAATCACCATTTATTAATTTTAAATTTTACTATTGAAAAAAAATAAAATCGAAAAAAGTGGTTTTTTTGAAAATCTCAAAAATTGTTTGAGATAAAGAGCTAAAAGTTTTGCTGAATTATTTTTATTTAATGTCAAATCGATCCCCCAAGTGCAAATCGAAAAAGCCGCGGGGGCAGATTTACTATACAAACCCGGCTATACTCTTTGATTCTATCGATCCAATCAAAAGTTACAACTCTTTTTAAAAAGTGCGCGCGCGCCCGCGTACTCTGCAGGCGGCTTCCCACGGGACGGCATCGACGCACTTTGAAGCGTTAATTAAAAAATTATTGCTCTTACACATATTAATATTAAGAAAACTTTAGATATGTTTCTTTAGTAAAATTTTCTCTTCTTTCGATTAGCATGGTTTATTTTTTCATAAAATTAATGTTTTTTTAGTTACACTCAAAAAACCGATTTTTTCGGTCTTTTTTGTTAAATAAAACATTTAGCACAGGGTTTACGTTGGTAAACTTTTGGGACATGTTTTCTGAAACCCAAAAGAACACTTTCCAAAAAAGTTTACTCTTCGAGGAGAAATTTCCAAGTGTTTTCCTACATTGACTGGACTATTAGCTGCGGCGTGCGGCGTATATAGCGAAGTTACTCTATGTTAATTTCAATAATATTTATTTTTACTCCGTTTTCTGAAAACCAAGTAAATTTCAACAATTATTTACACACATATCTTTACACTCATGATAAAAAAATAAAATAAAGTTTTTTAATATATTTGGACATATATATTAGTAGTATTCGTAAAGTTCGTGAAATAGTCAAATCATGCATAATAATAACGATAATTTCTCAATGCTTTCTCATCGTTTTAAAGAGAAGTTTAACATTGCCCGGATTATAAAATCGAAAGAATAAAGAGAAGTGAGATTAGTGAGAGGACGGTTATAAGGAACATTCTTTGTGGAAAGTTATGGTGAAAACGATCAAATTGATGCAGATACAAAAAGAAGACTGTATTGTCATCGTTCGAGAAATAAAAGGTAACGACAGATATTTGGACTATCTTCGAAATTAAACTTCTGATAAGAACAAAATATATGTAAAGCGACTTGCTGTCGATAATTAGATTTTATTTCAGTATAAAGTATAACCATCTGCAGGTACGCTCTGTGGCGCTTTTCTTT
Organism: Temnothorax americanus; assembly: GCF_048541705.1. Taxonomy (NCBI): domain Eukaryota; kingdom Metazoa; phylum Arthropoda; class Insecta; order Hymenoptera; family Formicidae; genus Temnothorax; species Temnothorax americanus. The sequence goes on from NW_027509802.1 coordinate 5,855,638, forward strand.
CAACCTCTTTTAAGCTAGCAGGACCAAATGGGCAGAATCAAACCGGACCTATCGAAATATTTAGTACTTTTTTTGTACTAATTTGTACCACTAGTAACAATTTTGTACCTCGTGCTGTTTCGGAGAAAATCGTGTCGCTGCTACCTTAGAATTAAGCTACAAAAACCACAAAAAAAAAGAATAAAAAAAAGATTTTAAATACGAAAATTTGAAGGACTAAATTTGTACTAATTTGTACCATACAAATAAACTTAATATATTCATCCCTTCTGCTTCAAACAGCCCCTAATAAAACTCAGTCCTCTTAGTCTCAAGTGTAAAGTACTCTTTTTAATCAGCAGAACCAATCGCTAGTTGTAGACTCGATTCAGTATAATTTGTACGACAAAAATATAACGTTTCCGATTTTGTACCCCAGCCGTTTGATAAAAAACTACCCCCGATACCTAACAATCTCAAGAGTAAAGTACTCTTTCTCATCAGCAGAATCAATCGCTAGTTGTAGACTCGATTTAGGATAATTTGTACCGCGAAAATATAAAGTTTCAGATTTTGTACCCCAGCCGTTTGATAAAAAAACTACCTCCGATACCTAACAGTCTCAAGAGTAAAGTACTCTTTCTCATCAGCAGAATCAATCGCTAGTTGTAGACTCTATTCAGTATAATTTGTACTACAAAAATATAACGTTTCAGATTTTGTACCCCAGCCGTTTGATACAAAACTACCCCCGATACCTAACAATCTCAAGAGTAAAGTACTCTTTCTCATCAGCAGAATCAATCGCTAGTTGTAGACTCGATTTAGGATAATTTGTACCGCGAAAATATAAAGTTTCAGATTTTGTACCCCAGCCGTTTGATAAAAAAACTACCTCCGATACCTAACAGTCTCAAGAGTAAAGTACTCTTTCTCATCAGCAGAATCAATCGCTAGTTGTAGACTCTATTCAGTATAATTTGTACTACAAAAATATAACGTTTCAGATTTTGTACCCCAGCCGTTTGATACAAAACTACCCCCGATACCTAACAATCTCAAGAGTAAAGTACTCTTTCTCATCAGCAGAATCAATCGCTAGTTGTAGACTCGATTCAGGATAATTTGTACCGCGAAAATATAAAGTTTCAGATTTTGTACCCCAGCCGTTTGATAAAAAACTACCTCCGATACCTAACAGTCTCAAGAGTAAAGTACTCTTTCTCATCAACAGAATCAATCGCTAATTGTAGACTCGATTCAGGATAATTTGTACCGCAAAAATATAAAGTTTCAGATTTTGTACCCCAGCCGTTTGATAAAAAACTACCCCCGATACCTAACAGTCTCAAGAGTAAGGTACTCTCTCTCATCAGCAGAATCAATCGCTAGTTGTAGACTCGATTTAGGATAATTTGTACCGCAAAAATATAAAGTTTCAGATTTTGTACCCCAGCCGTTTGATACAAAACTACCCCCGATACCTAACAGTCTCAAGAGTAAAGTACTCTTTCTCATCAGCAGAATCAATCGCTAGTTGTAGACTCGATTTAGGATAATTTGTACCGCGAAAATATAAAGTTTCAGATTTTGTACCCCAGCCGTTTGATAAAAAAACTACCTCCGATACCTAACAGTCTCAAGAGTAAAGTACTCTTTCTCATCAGCAGAATCAATCGCTAGTTGTAGACTCTATTCAGTATAATTTGTACTACAAAAATATAACGTTTCAGATTTTGTACCCCAGCCGTTTGATACAAAACTACCCCCGATACCTAACAATCTCAAGAGTAAAGTACTCTTTCTCATCAGCAGAATCAATCGCTAGTTGTAGACTCGATTCAGGATAATTTGTACCGCGAAAATATAAAGTTTCAGATTTTGTACCCCAGCCGTTTGATAAAAAACTACCTCCGATACCTAACAGTCTCAAGAGTAAAGTATCACTACTCGTAGAATCGATTCAAGATAATTTGTACCGCAAAAATATAAAGTTTCAGATTTTGTACCCCAGCCGTTTGTCGGAAAACTATCCTCGATTCCTAACAATCTCAAGAGTCTACAACTACCGATTGATTCTGCTGATGAGAAAGAGTACTTTACTCTTGAAACTGTTAGGTATCAGAAGTAGTTTTTTATCAAACGGTTGGGGTACAAAATCTGAAACTTTATATTTTTGCGGTACAAATTATCCTGAATCGAATCTACAACTAGCGATTGATTCTGCTGATAAGAAAGAGTACTTTACTCTTGAGACTGTTAGGTATCGAGGGTAGCTTTTTATCAAACGGCAGGAGTACAAAATCTGAAACTTTATATTTTTGCGGTACAAATTATCCTGAATCGAGTCTACAACTAGCGATTAATTCTGCTGATGAGAAAGAGTACTTTATTCTTGAGACTGTTGGTATCGGGGGTAGTTTTTTATCAAACGGCTGGGGTACAAAATCTGCAATTTTATATTTTCGCGGTACAAATTATCCTAAATCGAGTCTACAACTAGCGATTGATTCTGCTGATGAGAAAGAGTACTTTACTCTTGAGACTGTTAGGTATCGGGGGTAGTTTTTTATCAAACGGTTGGGGTACAAAATCTGAAACGTTATATTTTTGTAGTACAAATTAAACTGAATAGAGTCTACAAGTAGCAATTGATTCTGCTGATTAGAAAGAGTACTTTACTCTTAAGTCTAAGAGAACTGAGTTCTATTAGGGGCTGTTTGAAGCAGAAGGGATGAATATATTAAATTTATTTGTATGGTACAAATTAGTACAAATTCAGTCCTTCAAATTTCTGTATTTAAAATCTTTTTGTTATTTTTTTTTCTTGTGGTCTTTCTAGCTTAATTCTAAGGTAGCAGCGACACGATTTTCTCCGAAACGGCACGAGGTACAAAATTGTTACTAGTGGTACAAATTAGTACAAAAAAAGTACTAAATATTCCGATAGATCCGGTTTGATTCTGCCCATTTGGTCCTGCTAGCTTAAAAGAGATTTTCTTTCATTTGTTTCGAATAAGACAATGAAATGTATGCATGTAAAAAAGGGTTAATCCACAATTAACTTAAATAGAAAAAAATATATTTTTGTAAAAAAATAAAAAAATTATAGAAGATTGCAAACACTACAATGATGTTTTGGAAGGGGGAAAATAATAATGTATAATGATAAATAATGACATATTTTTTATATAATGGTGTAAGTATTAACATCCTCTTCATTTATTTCATAAACTGTTACTTAAAATGTACTATATTATAACATTAAGCTTTACACTGCCGAACAAAAGTTTAAAACCACATGTTTCTTCTTATTGTATGTTGTATCTCAAAATCTCGGGTACTCGCAACTCGTGCGTTCGCGTAAAAGAATCACGGTACGGTCTCGCTTTGCGTGTACTTGGCGCGAGACACTAACGTGTCTCTTGATTAACAATTCCGATTGTTGAAGTAATCAACTATGCTAAAAAAAACGTTTGCTTATATTATCGGTTGAATATTACATTATTTTTTGCCGCAGAAGCAGAATATGTTGTCTCGTTTTTCTAATACTAAAACATTTTAACAAAATTTTTGTATAACTTTTTTTATACAGTAAATATTTCATAATCTGTAATACAATAAAGAAAGGTACATATACAATTTAAAAATATTTCAGTAAAACACTATTTAAGTAATCCGATTCATAGTTTGCTCAATATTTTTCTTAATTTGTAAATAAACATACATTATATTTAACAGTGATAGTTAACATAGCACTGTTTAATTAAAATAAAATGATCATAAAGCCTTTTTCCAAAACTGTCATTCATTTACAAGGTCGAAAAAATTGTCAGATCTAATTGCTGGACCTTGTACTACTAATAATTACGCAGTATAAAAGTAAATAAATGACAGATTTGGAAAAAGGCTTTATGACCGTAGTCCATTTTTTAAAATTAAACAATGCTATGTTAACCATCATTGTGCTAAATATGATGTCTATTTATACTTTTAAATTAAGAAAAATATTGAGCAAGGCACAAATCAAATTACTTAAATAATGTTTTACTGTAACATTTTTAAATTTTATATGTAGGTACCTTTCTTTATTGTATTGCAGATTATGAAATATTTACTGTATAAAAAAAGTTATACAAAAATTTTGTTAAAACGTTTTAGTATTAGAAAAACGAGACAACATATTCTGCTTCTGCGGCAAAAAATAATGTAAATTATTCAACCGATAATATAAGCAAGCGTTTTTTTAGCATAGTTGATTACTTCAACAATCGGAATTGTTAATCAAGAGACACGGTAGTGTCTCGCGCCAAGTACACGCGAAGCGAGACCGTACCGTGACTCTTTTACGCGAACGCACAAGTTGCGAGTACCCGAGATTTTGAGATACAACACGCACATACAATAAGAAAAAACATGCTAAACTACAAAGAGATGAGATAAGCTGGACTGTTGAACCATAAGTGCGAAGTTGCCAATAGTATATAATTATTGAGGCTGCAATTAGCAACGTTAATAATATTTATTGTGCAAGTCACACATACGTGCAGAACAATCCTTTGAAAAGAGATATCGAGAGACGCGAGCAATATAATAAATTCATTTAATTAAAAAAAATAGATTACGTACTGATCAATCAATGATACATATCTAATAACGTAACATAAGGAATATAAAACAAAAGTGTTCGTGTAAAAAAGAAAGATTAAATTTTCATGCGCAGATTTTGACCTCCGTTAAGTTAACTTTTCTCCTCATCAGCGCTAAATAAAGTCTAATATATTAATTCCAATTAAGTGCTTGAATTACGTATACATCCCATTTTGCAGAAATTTAAACTTAAACGTCAGCCGTACAAAGTTAAAAAAATATGACTTTATACGACCTTATTACAAAAGTAAAGTCGTTTAAAGAAAAATTAGATGCTTCTAATATCAAGAGACACGGTAGTGTCTCGCGCCAAGTACATGCGGAGCGAGACCGACCGTGACTCTTTTACGCGACGCGACGGGTTGCGAGTAATTGAGATGTTGAGATCTCGATAACGAGTGAACGGATCAAGTTCTAAGTAGGCTTGATCGATAGCTTGGGGTCCAATTAGGGGAGGGGTTTCTCTTATAATATTCCGCTACGTGCCCTACGAGCGGAGATATTGCGACGCAAAGTCCAAATGTGAAAATTTATTTGATACTTCTTCTACTTCTAACGCCGACGTCTTATATGATGACGTCATAATCAGAAAACGTCACTTTCACTTTTTCGACACTGGCGGCTAGCGGCGTTAGTATCGCAGTGCAGTGCAGTGTAGACAGTGTGTTCGTTTAGCGCGCTGTCAGTCAGTTCCTATTCATCAGTTAACCTATCTCGAGAGCACTCGAAAGACACGGTAAGTACGAAGTACGCGTGGAGCGAGACCGACCGTGACTCTTTACGCGACGCGACGATTAATTACTATTATACTTATTTTATTTACTGTTTATTACTACGTTTACGTGAGTGTTTATATACATACAGGTTAACCTATTTACTGTTTACTACGTTTACGTGAGTGTTTATACATACAGGTTATATAACCTATTATATTATTTTTTATTTTTATATTGACGGCAGGGAGCTGATAGTATCAGCCTGATACTGAGATCAAGGAGCCTGTTCACGTTCACACGAGGCGTTTCTGCCGCGCGTTAATAACGTTTGCACGAGCCGCACGCTGTCCCGAAGTAATAAGGTGCGACAACGCACGCATACGCGCGTATGCGAAACCGCAGTAACACCGTAATCGTGTCGGCGATATACTGAATTGAATTGATTCGTGCTTATCTGGAGATTTCGTATCCCTACATAGTATTACCACCGCTGCCGGAAAAGAAGGTTCTCTACGCTTGGCAGAGAAAGTGACAACTGACACGTTCGATCCCGACTTCGTTGATCGCAGAAGAGCTGGACTCGAGGTACGTTTCCGATTTACAATTATAATAGTATCGTGCGATGAATGTTGTACCCAATTATAACCTCAAATGAAGTTGTGCACGTTGCTAGTATTCTGATTATACAATACATTTTTACTTTGTAGAGGTATTATATATTGACAGCAAAGAGCTGATACCGAGGAGATCAAGGAGCTTGTTCACAGGTATATATATATATATATATATATATATATATATATATTTATTGACGGCAGGGAGCTGATGCCGAGGAGATCAATCCTGTTTACTCGCGAAGGAATTATCGTAAGTTATTTTATTATCGGTTCAACTTATTTTTTATTCTTTTCCAGTTTTAATTTTTAACATCCAGCTGTATCAAAATAATTCGACTAATAATTTCTATACTATTGCAGTTATATACAAATATTAAATTACAGCACATTTTTTATCTTGACCATATTTTTCATAATTTTCAGTACCATTTTCTCATAACTTTTTTTTCACAACTTTGCAAAACCACTTGCGGATGTCATATTGTAGCAGTATTATTTGATTTTTTCTAAGTGTAATCACGTTTGCAGAGTACAATGAGCCATGCACGAAAAACCAGGAATGCTCGCACGTGGAAGGTGCTATCTGCACGGATAACATGACATGAGGATGCGCGGCTGAGACGGTGCTGAATATGGACGGCAAGAAGTGTTTGGCGGCCGCCAAAAAGATCCGGGACGAATGCACGGAGTCAATACAGTGCACGGCAACGTTCGAGTTTTCAACTTGCGTCGACAATATGTGCCAGTGCGAGCAGAATATTCATTACGAACACGAGCTGACGAGATGTTTTTCCAACAAAGGTACTCGAGTTTTCAACCGATAGTTCTCCCGTAGAATCACGCGTCATGTTTTAAAAAATCCAATTCCAAAAATCTCTTTCTCCGCACCACGTCATAAGAGATAACAATTAATCATTTTCATCGTTTTGCAGCGATCGGCGATGAGTGCGCGAACAATTACGAGTGTTACCAGGCCGAAGATTTACGAGAACGATCCGTCGATTAAGTCTGTGACGTGTAACTCTAACACATGCACGTGCGCCGACAATTACATCTTAGTGTAAGTGAAAACCGATGTATAACACCGCATCTCATCTAAAAAGAGGAAATTAATAATTATTTATGGAAGATGCATTTCGATTTTATTCGCTCTTACTCGCAAATTCTTGCTCTTAATGCATTGTTTACGTTTTTGCAGGCTCGTCCTTCGTTGCGTCCTTGTCAATAATCATCCTTGTAATAACGCTGACTTTCTTTTCATGAAGTGCAAAATACGATTTCTTCGAAGAGGCACACAAGTCGTTAATGGAGTTAAACTTTTAATGATTATAACATCGTGCATGTGCAAGAGAAATTTAATCTCAAGGAAGAAACGCAAGTAGGCCTGCCGTGGTTGAGGAGGCAATTCATTCTCGGATTATTATTTACTTACGGATTATAATTATTTATGTTATCATTTGCGAGACTTTTTTTTAAGGACTTTTAAGACGTCCCAAGGAATGCCCGTGAATTTTTCACAGGTAATAATATCATGTTAACGCACAATAATCTTAGTCAAACGATACCTCGCAAATCAAGGTGTATGGAATTCAGAGAACTTCCTCTCTCTCTCTCTCTCTCTATATATATATATATATATATATATATATAAATATATGTGTATGCGTGTTTGTGGGATTGTGTGATAACAGAGTGAGAAAAAGAAATAGAAAGAGAGAGCGAGATAAACCTGATTATCCAAGCTTTGATGATAGATTACATCAGCTTTATTGCGTATGTAGATTTAAATGATCGTACTTGCGTTTAATCCGTAATATACTTAAAATGTACAGTAATATATTTAAACGGTGTAGTCGAAACGATATGAATAATAGCGAGATCTCTTCAAGCGCAATGTAAAAATCGGCCATATTCATCACTTTTATTTTCGTCGTTAATCGCCAAGGTTGTAGTGCATTTCCCGTAACACCGGAATTGCGTAAAATCGGACGCGAAGAAAAAAAGAGCAGCGTGAAAACGAAACAATATCAAGACCGTTGTAATTACGCATTGCAGCAAAATACTCGCGGCGAAGGCGGCGCCAGAGGCTCGAACTATATAGGCGTACCGACGTGTTTAAAGCCTTCAACTCGCATTTAATTAACGCGGTTATTAATATGCGGATGCTGATGTGTTGCATACCGTTTCTTAGACCGATGCAAACTGGATAGAATTTACGAGCGCAAAGAAAAGATTTAGTTGTTTGAAATCCTTAGTTTTTTATGCGTTCCCTTTTTATACGAAGCCACAGATATACATCAAATAACTGTTTTTTTGTTCTACTTTTGCGATTGCTTGATGAAAAGTAAAATAAAACGAGCAATAATAACGTTTCTCTCTTGCTTTTCAATACTTATTACTCCAAGATTATAAGTACTTATAGTTAAGTAGTGCGGTTTTAAAAAAGCAAATGTCAAATTTTCAAAGCGTATAATATATATACATATTGCATGTTGTATAAATTTTAATTTTTGTACATAAATAATATAGATAGCTTCGAAATTTTTACGTATGCCCTTTCAGAATCAAGTGAATCAATGTTAAACTTTAATACTCCTCTGCGTTTATCTAGTTTATTATCGACATCCTTTTGTACTATTTTAATGAAAATACCATTTCAATGAAATTCACTGAGCTTTCATCAATAAATGTCAGTAAATATTTTATTATAAAACTACATATACATAATATTATATTTTATACGTTATATTGCAGCGATACGTTATACATATAATGCGCGGTATCTTAAATGTTATACATTTCTCATACAAACAAAACAATTATGTAACGCGCGATTTTTTAAATGCATTTTTCACATAAACGAAACAATTCTGTTAGTCTTTTATATTTGTACGAATCTTATTCTTGTTCGAATAAATAGCCAATATCGTGTTTTATATCGTTAAATTTGCAGGATACGATAATTGTTAGTACAATTATTGTTAGTACGATTCCATCTCTCTTTTACATTTATATTATTACTGTAATAAAATGTATAATATATGTATATAGCAACATATTTTATTATAAAACCATATACATAAAATATTATATTTTATTATATTGTAGTAATGGCATGTGGTTTCTTAATCCTATACATTACTCGCGTGGTTTCTTTTAACATAATTATTCGCGTGGAGTATACTTTATATTCCAACGTTATATCTCAATTTTTATTGTTCTTTTTGATGATTTACTTACTAATTAAATAAAGATTGGGTAATTATTTACAAAAAGACCCCACCTGCCGATGACCTTGATCTTGACATATGTTGTCAAGGTCACCCTCCTGAGTGACCTTCAGAAGTTTTTAGCCGGCGGTCGCTATTCGATAAAAAGTTATTAACAAAAAAAGTTTGGAAAATATAGCAGCTATTTTGAGTATTGGAAGGCATAAACGACTAATATTACGCTTTTTTTTAAAGCAGAGAATACTTTATTTTGCGAGAAAGTCGCTGCTTTACCAAAACACAACATTTAAAGCAGTAAATTGTTGATAAATTGAGGTCTTTTTGTTAAAGCAGAAAATACTTTATTTTGCAAAAAAATCGCTGCTTTACCAAAACACAACATTTAAAGCAGTAAATCATACCTATGTAGATTAGTGACACGCTTTAAAAGTATTTAAGTGTTTAAAGCGCGTCAACTAACCTATATATGCACCTATATATGCTATATTTTCCAAACTTTTTTTGTTAATAACTTTTTAATAAATAGCGAGCGACGGCTAAAACCTTCTGAAGGTCACTCGGGGTCATGACCTTGACAACATATATCAAGGTCATTGAAATCGGTGCGATCGCCAAACTTTTTTTTGTTAATAACTTTTTAATAAAAAGCGACCGGCGGCTAAAAACTTCTAAAGGTCACTCAGGAGGGTAACCTTGACAACATATGTCAAGGTCAAGGTCATTGGCGAGTGGGGTCTTTTTGTAAATAATTACCAAAGATTGATAATATTTTATATGCCTTTTGGATAAAGATAAGCGCAAAAGTTCTTCCTTAATTGTGAAAAAATTTTTGTGCAGCATTCGAGCTATAAAAAAGTTTTACTCTGTGAATTTAACAAATTTCGAAAGCGAAGATGTATTTTACATTCCATACGAGTAACGTAGAACTACATATATCTCTAAATGGCAATTTTATTCGTTTTTCACATTTTTATTGTACTTCAAATAAATAGCTTGCATCGTTAAGCATATTTTGTATATACATACCTCGAAAAAAAACAAAGTGGTATAGTATTATACCTCAAAATAACACCCTGTACATACTGTTTATAAAATGCGTAATACTACAAAAAGGCGTGATATCCGTACAAAATTACCTTTTTTAAAAAAAAGGTAAAGAAACGCGCCAAGTACACGCATAGTAGTGTATATGTTGTTACCTCGAAAAAAACAGTAGTAGTATTATACCTTAAAAAAATCTAAGTAACAAGTGGTAGATGTAAGTTACATTGTAAACCGAATCGAACCGTTGAAGTTTGTACGCTCCGAGAGAACGGGTCACAATTTGAATTATAAAATCTCTCCGATCCGGAGCAAACCGTTGTTTATTATAATTTAAAATGCTCCGGTATCAAACCGGAGCATTAAAAAACCGGTTTTGGAGCGGTTTCTTTATTTAAAAAGAAGTTATTTAAAAAAACAGAAAAATATAATAAATTAATATATATTATTATTGATATACTAGTATATATTGTGATATCAGATGTGACGTTTTTATACGTCCGTCACAAGAGCGCGGAAAGAGAGAGCGCAAGCGACACGAGCGCTCGAGATTGGATGGGATCTCGCTGCTCGCTCTTGTGATGTTTTGCGTTTTGGCGTTTGTGTTTACTGCCGAGACCTTGCTAAATCCCGTGCGCGTAGAATTTTGCGTAGCAACCATGAAACGTTGTCATAGGAATACAGTCTTGTGTTTATAATAAAACCAAACACTATTACTTTGATCGTAGTCCTTCGCTTCGCTTTCCAATTTTCATTTAGCAGTAGACAGTTGTTACTGTTGCTAGCAATTGAGCTGGTGCTCCGCGCATTTTCTGTGTTTTATATTTATATATATTGAATAGTATATAGTTACGTATAGATTTGTAATCTCCAATTAATATGGACGACACTAACGAAGAAATTGCAAGAACCGAATGTACAATGCGACCTGCAAATTTTGTAGGCATTTATTTTGATTATAATGAAGAAACTTGTCGATCCAAATGCAAAGTTGCTGAATGCTCTACAAGTATGCAGGTAAAATTAATTTCTATTTGTTACTGAATTGTAGTTTTAATTATCTTTATTAATATAAATCAGAGATATATTAAGATTAAGATTCATAAATTAAAAGTACAGAAAAGTTTCAAATTTCCTAATTTATAAATTATAAATTATAATAAATTTTTTATAATCACATCATTGAAATTTTGAAATAATTTATTTTTTATCTTTTGCTACGTTTAATTATTACCATTAACACATTTATGTATACATTCATGTATAGTTTTAAAGAAGTTAAAATTTGATTAGATAAAATTAAAATCAACTTTGTTATATTATAACGTAAATTTACTTTCAACGATTTATGTAATATATTTATTATTTAACTTAGGGGAAGCATACTGCAAATTTGGAAAGGCATATTATGCGTAAGCATCCTGTCGAGGCAGAAATAATAACTAGCGAACGAGTAAAGCTTCAAACAGCGCGTGATCAAAAAAATAATATGCAAGATTTGGAATTGGATCTTACAAGTACGTATGCAAAAAACTAAGTATTTAATTTATATAAATTTTAAAAATAATAATATAGCATAGAATAACGTATAATATAAATCTTTTTAACTATAAAATTTTATATAAATTTTAAAAACTATATTTCAATTTTTTCGACTTAAGGCTCCTGGGCTCAGGGACCAGGAGCCTTAACTGGCTAATTTTTAAGATAAAATTTTAATTTATATGTATTGTGCAGGTAGTAACTCATCTTCGTCACTTGCATCTACCGAAAAAATTTCGACAAATCGAAAAAGAAAAAGAACTTCCGTGTCCGTTGAAATTGATTATAATGAAATAATCGACGCTTGTGTTGAAATGACTACTGTCAATGGACGAAGTATAAATTTTGTTGAGGATAGTCGTTTCAAACGCATTATCGATCCAATATTGAATGGCCTTACTAAGGATGGACCTAAAATCGTTGTAATCGTGAAATTATTAAACGACAAATTACTACTGAAGCACAAAACATTCGTGAGGAAATACTCCAAGATGTGAAAGGTCGTTTAATTTGTGTTAAAATAAATAATGCGACTCGATTAGATAGATCATTAATGGGTATAAATAATCAGTATTGTAAGGAAGGCAAGCTTATCATACGTAATATATGTACGAAAGAGTTAGACTGTACGCACACGGCTGAAAATTTGAAAAGAGAAATTATAATTGAGCTTGATAAATGCGGGATTTCTAAAAATATGATTTATTGCGTGACGACTGATAACGCGGCCAATATGTTAAAAACGATTAAATTACTAAGTGACGATGTTTCCTCGATGCATGTTGAAAGTGAAAAAAATGAAAATAACGATGAAGAAATGAATGAAAACATGAACAGTAGTGATGAAGATTGCGAAGAAGAAGGAAGTGAAACTGAAGATGATGAGAGTAATGAGAATATTTTGGAAGAAAACTCAACCAAATCGGTAGAAAATGATTTATTTTTAACTTTTGATAATTTACCAAGTAAAATTTCATCTGAAGGTGTGTTTGGACAAAGATGTGTGGCACATACTTTGCAGCTTACAGTCGAAGATGCTATTAAAAAAAATGATATACGTGAATTATTAACGAGAGCAAGAAGCCTCGTTAAAAAACTTCGCACACCAACAAATTCAGGTATCTTAGTTGCAATTGGAAGAAGAAAACCTACACTCGACTGTCCGACACGTTGGCATTCAATGTATGTCATGATTTTAAGTTTATTGGCTTTCAGATTTATGCCCGATCAAATTTTATCAGCAAATAAGAAATCCAAATTATCAAATCTGTCAATTAATGATTATGATAAATTACAGTTGATAGTTGATGCCTTAAAACCAGCAAAAGTTACCACGAAAAAATTACAGGCAGAGCAACTTCAGGTTGGCGATTTCATACAAGCGTGGTGATGTGTAAACATAATACAAAGACTATCGACAGTTCGTTAGCAAAAGCACTGGTCACTGCTATGCAGGAGCAAGAGGTTAAACTAATGGAGAGTCCAGCTTTGCTATGTGCAATTTATTTAGATGCCAGATGGCAAGTTCTGCTTTCTGAGACGCAAAGAGAAACTGCAGTAAACCATCTCGTTTTTGTATGGCAGCGATTACAAGCTTTGAAAACGATTGAAATTAGTACACCATCTAGTACGTGCCACGATAGTGCGCTTAGATCACAGAGCACAGAAAAAATTGAAGACCCTCTAGAATTAATGTTGTTAGAAAAGGAAAATTCGTGATAGACGCAGCATACAAAAACTAACAAATCTGACATTAAACACCTTCTTATTAACTTTGGAAATGAAGAAAGAATTAAATACGAGGAAGATATATTTCTATACTAGGAGAAAAAAAAAGTCACTTGCCCTGAACTTTATGAGCTCGCAGTAACTGTATTAGCTCTTCCAGTAACGCAAGTAAGCGTTGAAAGATTGTTTTCTAATCTCAATTTAAATTATTTGAGAAATAAAATGTCATGTACTCTTCTGAATGACATTTTGTTAGTTCGATGCAATCGTATTTTTGGTTCTAACAAAAAAAACGTAGCAAAAAAAAAGAAAATTACGAAATAAATTGCGAAATGATTACTTACAAGTTGTGAAGTGGAATACATAGTGCGATATTATTATTTAGTTTTCTGTTTGCGAAATATCTTGATGTTAGATTTTTACATGTAAATATTAAATAATTTTTTTTTTTAATGTACTTAATTTGCGATGTAAAAATGTATTTAATTTCAACGCTGTAACTAAAACGTGCAAAGTATGTAAAACTAAAGTGTTACTAATTATTGACCATGTAATAAGAGAATGTATTAAAAATATTCTTATCTAATTCTTTAAATTATGAATTTTTCGCACTTTATTCGCAAAACATAAAAATTAAAAAAACTTTTATTTCTGTCACAGTAGTATTCTACAATGGTTCATGATTTCCGCATTATTCAATAAGTTCCTTTGTGTCATCATGTAGCTCTCAAAATACGAACAGCGTTCGAGCTTGGCGAGCTGATCTCCGAGAGTAAAATAACGTCGTGTCGATTTGCGAGTAGGTCTTGAAAAGTTCGCTCGCCGAGAGCTGCGATTCATTCTCCGTTATAGGTACTCTTTAGGAATATGTCCATTTGCGAGAATCAATTTTGAGAGCTACTCTCGAGAGTTTTACTCGCAGGTGGACACGCACCATTAAAGTTATTATAACATAAACAAAAGTTAAAGTAAGGCTTGTGGTAAACCTCGTAAACTTTGACATGCAAAATAATTAAATTTACTAAAATTAAATAATGTTTTTATTACACATAATTCAAGCTAAACTAATTAATATTATCTAAGGCGTAAGACGTTACGGCAATGCCTATGCAATACGTGTGCTACCTACTGTTACTACGTTTACGCGAGCGCGTTACTTCTGTAGTAACTTACGATAATTCACTCGTTTACGCGGAGTAAATTATTGTAAGTTACTACAAAATCCCGTTTACGCGAAGGAATTATCGTAAGTTTAGTATGGGCTGGCTCTAATACTTTTTCGTCGCAGTGTATAACATCTGTCGCTCGACGTTCGCCGCGCCGCGCCGCGCCCCGCTCGCCGCTCGTCTCTCGACCCCCACCGCTCGCCGCGCGCCGGGCACGGTGCCAGCCCAGCCAGCCGCCGAGGCCCGCCTCTGTCGCTCCTTGTGCGCGCATTCGCTCAGACGTTTTATTTAATAACTCGTTAACTATTGCGAATTTTGCAAAATGGTATACGACTTTTCTCTTCAGTTTGACCCAATCTACCCTAGTCATTCGGCTGGATACTTTTATTTCTGACACCCTGTATATATATACAGGGTGCCCCACAATTGTTGGTACTTTTTTCATATTTAGATAGAGCGAGCCAAACTGAGTCGAAAAGTCATGTACCATTTTGCAATTTTCGCAATAGTTGACGAGTTATTAATGATTAAAAATCGACGTATTAGCCCGCCCTCCGCCAAATCCAAGCGCGCGGCGAGATGCGGCCGCCCCGCGGTCGGCGCGCGGGCAGTTGTTTACTACAAGCGGCGCGTAACGCCGGGCCCCTGTCCTATAAGCGATGATAGTTTCTCGCCTTTTTTAAATAGAAATAAAATTTTCTAACAACATAGAAAAATTTTTTGTGCGTACGTATGTACATATGTGTGCACATGCATACACCAGGAAAATATCAATTCTACTGCTTAAAAAAACGATTACTCAATTTACCTTTTTTTTTAGTAAGTAACGGTTGTCTTTAAGCAAGAATATTTTCTTGATAATAGTCTTAAAATGTACAAATTTTAGAAAGAGTCTTTATTATGTACTCGAAAGAAGAATTTATACTCCTTCAAAGAACATAATAAAATTTTATCAAAGAAAAGTCAAAATAATAAATAAAATAATATGAGGACCCTCGAGATTAAAATAGGAGAAGGCTATGAGGGTCAGACGCAGATCACAATGCGTAATATCAGAAATAAGTGATTTATTCGTCGTTTTGATACATTACATCGATCCGTACGTTTCGGCTCAGTTTTGAGCCATCTAGGCTTCAGCGGTATAATAGTTACAGAAATTAAGTTACACGTTCTCCGTACCGTATGGTGAGTTTACTGATTCAAAGTATTAGAAACATAGACCAATTGACCCATATCTGTAAATTTGTTCAATTAATGTTGAGATATTAAAAAGATCCCTTAGGAAACTCACCATTTGGTCTAAAAAACGTGGAATACAGAGCCATGTATACATAATGAATACTCTCTGGCTGAGAAGACTTGACGATCTTTATCGACACGACACATGCACAGCAATGATATGAAAGGTCTTGCAAGAAGAGGCATGTCGTAGGTCAACACACCGGCGAGGATTATAACAAAGCACGATTTGACACCGTCTCAAAATGACACGGTTTTCTTGCATCATGCATATGTCACGGTTTTGAGCAAATTGTAATCCATCCTCATGAACTTTGGTCGTTGGCAAATCGGCGTTTTACTATTGGTACATGCAATATTGTGACAGTGTCAAATCGTGCTTTGTTATAATCCTCGCCGGTGTGTTGACCTACGACATGCCTCTTCTTGCAAGACCTTCCATATTATTGTGTGTCGTGTCGACAAGATCGTCAAGTCTTCTCGCAGAGAGTAGATATTCATTATGTACGCATGGCTCTGTATTCCATGTTTTTCAGACCGAATGGTGAGTTTCCTAAAAGATCTTTTTAATATCTCAACATTAATTAAACAAATTTACAGATATGGATCAATTGGTCTATGTTTCTGATACTTTGAATCAGTAAACTCACCATACGGTACGGAGAACGTGTAACTTAACTTCTGTAACTACTGCTGAAGATGGCTCAAAGCTGAGCCGAAACGTACGGATCGATGTAATGTATCAAAACGACGAATAAATCAGTTATTTCTGATATTACGCACTGTGATCTGCGTCTGATTCTCATAGCCTTGACTTCTCCTATCAAAATAATTAGCAAATTGAATTTTTGTTTTAATTTTGTATTCTTAACTGAAGAACTGAATAATTAGAATGTAGAATATTATTTATTTTAAGTAATATTATCAAGAAAACATTTTTTGTAAAGATCATCGTTACTTAAAAGAAGAGAAAACTGAGTAATTGGTTTTCTTAGCACTAAAATGATATTTTTTTACGTGTGCGTATACGGCACGCCATTTTACCATTTAATATCATTATAAAAATTCTATCAAATTAAATCGATACTTAAAGAAAAGAAATTATTATTATGTCTAGACATACTTATAATTTATCGAATTATTATTAAGCTATAATTGAAAATGCAGAATTACAATTATGTCTAGACAAAATATTAATTCTGAATTTATTTTACGTTATGACATAAAAAATTTTTGGGAATTAAAATTATGTACATAATTGTAATTCCCGAATTTTACTTATGTACGCAATTTTAATACTTGAATTTCTATTATGTACAACACAATCGTAATTCTGGAATTACTTTTTTTCTTTTGGTAAGTAACGGGGTTCTTTAAGAAAGAATATTTTCTTGATAATAATCTTAAAATGTATTCATTACAAATTTTAGAAAAAGTCTTTATTATGTACTGGAAAAAAGAATTTATACTCCTTCAAAAAACATTATACTATTTTATCAAAGAAAAGTCAAAATAATAAGCAAATCAAATTTTTGTTTTAATTTTATATTTTTAATTGAATAGTTAAATAATTAGAATTTAGAATATTATTTGTTTTAAGTAAAGAGAGTGATGAGTGTATTTTAAGATTATTATAAAAATGAAATATTCTTTGCGAAGATGCGACCGTTAAAAGAAGGGAAATGGAGTAATTGGTTTTCTTAGCACTGGAATGATATTTTTTGAGCACTTCGAACAGTTCTTGCATTAAAATATTTTTATAAAGTGGATTAAACCTACTGGGGACACTACTTAAAAAAAAATGGGCCATGCTATCTACCGCAAGGTGGTGTGGAAATGATAGCGCTCTATCATTTTCTTGCCACAGAAAAAAAAATTATTTTTTGGCTCGCGATCTTATATCGCGATTGCTATTCATGCACAATTCACGCGCAAAAAATATCATTCCAGTACTAAGAAAACCAATTACTCCATTTCCCTTCTTTTAACGGTCATCTTCGCAAAGAATATTTTATTTTTATAATAATCTTAAAATACACTCATCACTCTCTTTACTTAAAACAAATAATATTCTAAATTCTAATTGTTTAACTATTCAATTAAAAATATAAAATTAAAACAAAAATTTGATTTGCTTATTATTTTGACTTTTCTTTGATAAAATGGTATAATGTTTTTTGAAGGAGTATAAATTCTTTTTTCCAGTACATGATAAAGACTTTCTCTAAAATTTGTGATGAATACATTTTAAGATTATTATCAAGAAAATATTCTTTCTTAAAGAACCCCGTTACTTACCAAAAGAAAAAAAGTAATTCCAGAATTACGATTGTGTGTACATAATAGAAATTCAAGTATTAAAATTGCGTACATAAGTAAAATTCAGGAATTACAATTATGTACATACTTTTAATTCCCGAAAATTGTTTATGTCATAACGTAAAATAAATTCAGAATTAATATTTTTTCTAGACATAATTGTAATTCTGCATTTTCAATTATAGCTTAATAATAATTCGATAAATTATAAGTATGTCTAGACATAATAATAATTTCTTTTCTTTAAGTATCGATTTAATTTGATAAAATTTTTATGATGATATTAAATAGTAAAATGGCGTGCCGTATACGCACACGTAAAAAAATATCATTCTAGTGCTAAGAAAACCAATTACTCAGTTTTCTCTTCTTTTAAGTAACGATGATCTTTACAAAAAATGTTTTCTTGATAATATTACTTAAAATAAATAATATTCTACATTCTAATTATTCAATTCTTCAGTTAAGAATACAAAATTAAAACAAAAATTCAATTTGCTAATTATTTTGATAGGAGAAGTCAAGGCTATGAGGGTCAGACGCAGATCACAGTGCGTAATATCAGAAATAACTGATTTATTCGTCGTTTTGATACATTACATCGATCCGTACGTTTCGGCTCAGCTTTGAGCCATCTTCAGCAGTAGTTACAGAAGTTTAATTACACGTTCTCCGTACCGTATGGTGAGTTTACTTCAAAGTATCAGAAACATAGACCAATTGATCCATATCTGTAAATTTGTTTAAAATTAATGTTGAGATATTAAAAAAAGATCCCTTAGGAAACTCACCATTCGGTCTGAAAAACGTGGAATACAGAGCCATGCGTACATAATGAATATCTACTCTCTGCGAGAAGACTTGACGATCTTGTCGACGACACACAATAATATGAAAGGTCTTGCAAGAAGAGGCATGTCGTAGGTCAACACACCGGCGAGGATTATAACAAAGCACGATTTGACACCGTCACAATATTGCATGTACCAATAGTAAAACCCCGATTTGCCAACGACCAAAGTTCATGAGCATGGATTACAATTTGCTCAAAACCGTGACATATGCATGATGCAAAAAATCCGTGTCATTTTGAGACGGTGTCAAATCGTGCTTTGTTATAATCCTCGCCGGTGTGTTGACCTACGACATGCCTCTTCTTGCAAGACCTTTCATATCATTGCTGTGCATGTGTCGTGTCGATAAAGATCGTCAAATTTTCTCGCAGAGAGTATTCATTATGTATACATGGCTCTGTATTCCACGTTTTTCAGACCGAATGGTGAGTTTCCTAAGGGATCTTTTTAATATCTCAACATTAATTGAACAAATTTACAGATATGGATCAATTGGTCTATGTTTCTGATACTTTGAATCAGTAAACTCACCATACGGTACGGAGAACGTGTAACTTAATTTCTGTAACTATTATACCGCTGAAGCCTAGATGGCTCAAAACTGAGCCGAAACGTACGGATCGATGTAATGTATCAAAACGACGAATAAATCACTTATTTCTGATATTACGCACTGTGATCTGCGTCTGACCCTCATAGCCTTCTCCTATTTTAATCTCGAGGGTCCTCATATTATTTTATTTATTATTTTGACTTTTCTTTGATAAAATTTTATTATGTTCTTTGAAGAAGTATAAATTCTTCTTTCGAGTACATAATAAAGACTCTTTCTAAAATTTGTACATTTTAAGACTAATATCAAGAAAATATTCTTGCTTAAAGACAACCGTTACTTACTAAAAAAAAAAGGTAAATTGAGTAATCGCTTTTTTAAGCAGTAGAATTGATATTTTCCTGGTGTATGCATGTGCACACATATGTACATACGTACGCACAAAAAAATTTTTTATGTTGTTAGAAAATTTTATTTCTATTTAAAAAAGGTGAGAAACTATATCATCGCTTAGGACAGGGGCCCGGCGTTACGCGCCGCTTGTAGTAAACAACTGCCCGCGCGTCGACCGCGGGGCGGCCGCATCTCGCCGCGCGCTTGGATTTGGCGGTGGGCGGGCTAATACGTCGATTTTTAATCATTAATAACTCGTCAACTATTGCGAAAATTGTAAAATGGTACATGACTTTTCGACTCAGTTTGGCTCGCTCTATCTAAATATGAAAAAAGTACCAACAATTGTGGGGCACCCTGTATAGATAAATAGATAAATAGAAGATTTAGATAGATAGATGATTAGAGCAAAATCTTGAATTATGTTTTTAAGCACTTATATGGGTAACCTTTGTAAGCAAAAACCAAGTCGATATCTTTTCGGGCCCAAGAGATATTGAGAAAGTTGTGAAAACACATTTTACCACTTTTCACCCCCTTAGGGGTCGAATATCTAAAAATCCTTTCTTAGTGAGTGCTTTTGTTGCGGATAAAATTTGCAATAAGGACTCTTGTATTTTTTTCGTATAACAAACGCTGATTTTTTTATTGACGCACAAAATTAAGCGTTATCCGACTTGTGAGCAATATTGGATAACTTTGCGCGTTAGGAATTTTTAATTCCATTTTAAATGACGGGTAAAAATCACTGGCGCAACATAAAAAAAATGACAAAATCAAAGGTTTTCGGGATCCAAGTCTCAGAGTTTGACGACGCGTGCAAGCTAAACGACTGACTTGACGATAAATGTTGTTCAAATTATTATTGTAGATAATTTTATGCTCTACAAAAAAGGTATGTATAATCAGTTACCCTATCTTACTTAGTTTTCGAGATATTTGGAAAAAAAATGCATTTTTTGCTGATAATATTGTTAATAACTTTTTATTCCCTGTTAATTTTGCAAAGCAAATTAAATCCCACTTATAGCACCTCAAATCAAAGCAATTCATGATGCTTGCAACCTGGGAAGATTAATTGGGAGGTTCGATGTCTAATATGACTAGCCTAAAAAGGCTCTGGAAAATTTTTTAATAATAAAAAAAAGAAAAATTTAAGAAAGGAGCGCTAAAACAATGATTTGAATTAATAAGCTTTTAAATTATTATGAACTAGCAGTTAGAAAATTGTGGACAGTGTGGAAGTTAAAAAACATTGTGACAGTGTGTGGAAAGCATGAAAAATGCCATAAATGCTACATTTAAGCATTTATGGTCAACTGATGAGGACTCGTAGCTCGACTTATACCTCGCCGGCGCTGAAAGTTGGAACAAATATATCGAAGCTATAACAGGATTATTACAATAGATAAATTTGTTCATGACCGCATAGGTTAAAGAAGACTTTCTATTTTGGCCTGGAATCACCGATAAGACTGAAACTTACGTGAGTACCAGAAAAATAAAACTAAATTGTATTCAAAACTTTTAGACGCGTTTTTCTCGAAACGGCATTTTTCAAACTGGTTCCCACGATTTCAGACAAACTAATGAAAAGCTGATCGGCTTTGCTCTATTGGAACATTTTCGTAAGATGTCTCTCTATCGTTGGAGCTAGCAAAATTAAAATACATTAACTTTTTCCTTTGATTTTTAATGTAAACCTGTCAATTTTTTGGCATTTTTTGGGAAAAAAAAAGTTTACATGCCTTAAAAAAATTGAAGAAATAGATGTTAATAATTCTATTTCCAACGATAACTGAATATGCGTAGATTAAGAATCTGCTTTATTATTTTTTATTTTAGATTACCGAGTGTCTAAATTTCATGGGAACCGCGTGAGATCTTGCGCGTTCGAACACGTTGTGCAAATATTTGTATAACTACCGTAATACTTATTATTTCTACTTGTAAAAATTCTGAAAATTACATAAAATGTGGTGTTAATATGTATGTAAAACGTAGAATAAATCGGCCGGATAGTTTCCGAAAAAAAACCATCGAGAAAAATAACCTTGTTTCTAGCCCTCGAAACGGTACTCCTCCCTAAACTGCGCGTCGACTAACTTGTCAGACTTACAACACAGCTCTCGTCTAAATTTATTTAATTAGGGAGAAGGGAGGAGACTTTTACTATTCCAATGGAAGCTGTGTTGTAAATCTGACAATAAGTCAGCGCGCAGTTTATTAAGGAATTGGAAAAAATATATGTGTAGTACATATAAAAAAAAATATTATTAGGCTGCTAAAACCCAAGCTTCCAAGTAGCTAAAATCCAAGTAAAATTTTTCTAAAGCAATTTTTCAAAAAAAAAAAAAAAAATTGCGTCGGAAAAATCTGAAAAAATTCAAATAAATTCTGATACCTATATGTAAAATATATTCAAACAACAGCCTACAATGGACTGACTCCTGCTTCTAATTTTTTCCAATTTTTTATTCGAAAAAAGCTCGAAAAAAATAGAAGTGAACACCAGCCCACTCTTGGTCAAGACTTAAAAAGTTTGATATCTGACATAGAATTTTTTCAGATTTTTAAATGGTGGCCAACAATATGTTTGTCTTAAAAAATTATAATCAAATTTATTTAAAAAAATCGGAGTGCATTTTAGAGTTGGAACAATAACATAAAAAATTGCGGATCAAATCGAGAGGTTAAGGATTGCCCGCAATTAGGTCGATTTGGTATAAAATGCCCCATTTATAAGAACGTAACACAATGGCATAACTTTTACTCAAAGCATCGGCAATGCCAGGACATAATTTTATGAACTCACTTGCGCGTTGCGCGAAAAAACTGAACGTGTAATTTCTGGCAACTTTCGTTCGTTATTAACTCGAATATATTCACGCGCACGTTAATACATGCATTTTCACTAGTTGCTTGTAAGACAGTGGAACAGCTTATTATGCTGTTTACAGCACTATAATTCAGGAACGATCGCGATACATATCCTCTCGTTTCGAAAAGTGTACTTTCGATTATGCTGCTTCATACTTTATCAACCTTTTAATTTAACGAATGCCGGAATAAAAATGTACATGCATGTGTATTCTAAAAAGTTTATAAACCATAGATGATTCGATAATTTCTGTTTAATACAGTCACTTCTTTTAATACAGTTAATCTTCTTAATACGGAATCAAACAATCTTTTTATTTTTAACATTTCCTCTCGGTCTCCATTCTTATTTCAATGGCACATATGCACAAGCCGTTTTAATCATGTACACATTTTCATTCTACGCATAGTCATGCAAATAATGATCAGAAATGTGAAATAGCACAAAAATTAGCGCAATTAAGAATAGGAGGTTCTTTCGATTATATAGACGCGCGAAACACGATCATATATAGACACCTTCAATGTAGCACATTACCCGGCGTCTTGCAATGCGGAATCTTTCGATCCATCTGCCTTTTCTTCTGACCCGATTTCGATACGAATGTCATATATAGTTATCCTGACGGAATTCATCTCGATTCTCGAGAGACATTACATGCACAAAAAAAGATTGCAATAATAATCGGAAATAAAATAATTATAATTAATTTTGTTATTAACAAACACATTTTTTGCGATTAATAAAACTATTAACTGTATAAAGTAGAAAATAAGTTTTAAAGTTAGATGGAAACAGAGTTTAACAAGAACAAATTCGTTTGACTATTAAATCTCGGATGTAGAACTTTTAACAGATCGCGAGTATATTATACATGTACAGGAATAATATTAGTCGATATAAGATAATATACTGGATTTAATCAAACGGCAAATATGTATCAGTCACTGATAGCGTCTGTTTCTTTGTGCAATTACTTGCTAACTAATCACTTCCTCTTTAATGTTTTTACCTAACTTATTAGGTATCCGCCACACTCTATATACTTATTGCAATAGATAACAAGTCGCGACATAAAGAGGATATAATATAATGTTTAGCGAGCAATTTTGCTGAATGATTATTTAACCCTTCGAGAACACACTTTTTTTTTCATTCACGGAGAACACTCTGGGTCAATCTGACCCTACACACACTTTGATCGTCCACCATTTTAAATTGACGAGTGCGATCAGCTTGAAAAAATTCCCAGATGTACTTGGAACATTGTTAAATCAATTGATATAAATAAAAAATGCCGTTGAAATTATTTAAAAACAAGTAAAAACTTGCACATTGTTTCCTCGTAGTTTTTAATTGTGCAAGTAGAAACTTGCACATTGCTTCCTCATAGTTCCTAAGTGTGCAAGTTTTTATTTTATTCGAGGTACAATTATCAGTATTTATTTGTTTTGGCTTCCTCATAGAGGAAGCTTTGTTAGCAAAGGTTCTGATTTCACACTTAACTCTTTTGGGGACAGCGTAAATAATTATGTACATTCACTAAAAAATACTAAAAATACTTGTCCACTTAAAAACTAAAACAATATGCAGATTTCTACTTACACACCTAAAAACTCTAAGAAAGCAATGTGCAAGTTTCTAATTGCACACCTAAAAACTATGAGGAAGCAATGTACAGGTTTTTACCTTAACACTTAAAAATACTGTGCAACTTTCTACTTGCACACTTAATAACTCTATGAAAAAACCAGAACTAAATCTTAATAGAAAAAAGACTAAAGAATATAATAGAATTAAAAAAATATTACCAATTTTAAAATTTTAACCTTTAAAAACTACATCTCAAATCTTAACAATTGAGACTTTTCATAAATTGATATTTTTCGACAATTTAGTTCTAATTATTGGCAACTTTTCTAATTCTATTATATTTTCCAGTCTTTTCTACCCCTATTTCATATATAATTGGTTAAAATTTGGTTGATCAGATCAAGTTTTATAAAGCTTCTATGTATGTACGAATTCTTTAAAATTTCAAATGTGTGTAATACGAGATCTGATCAATCAAATTTTAATGAATTATATATGAAATAGGGGTAGAAAAAACTGAAAAATATAATAAAATTAAAAATAAATCGCTATCTCAAATATTGAGAAAGCGGCAGCGTAAAACACATTTTTCAAAAAAAGGAGAATCTGCATAAAATCTATACCGGTAGACCGATTTCAATAAAATTTGAGGAGGACATACTTTCTATGATACTCTATTTGTGTGCAAAAATTCAAACAGGTATCTAAAAAATTGTAGAAGTAGATGCGTGTACAAAAATCCGTACACACACACACACACACACACACACACACACGCACACGCACACGCACACGCACACGCACACGCACACGCACACGCACACGCACACGCACACGCACACGCACACACACACACACACACACACACACACACATACATACTTCCTCTATGAGGAAGCAAAATTAAAAAAAAAAAAAAAATTAAAAAAAAAAAAAAACTTTTTTTAATTTTTTTAAATATGTAAATAATTCCAACGGCCCTTTTTATTTATGTCAATTATCAATTGATTTAACAATGTTCCAAGTACATCTGGGAATTTTTTTCAAGCTGATCGCACTCGTCAATTTAAAATGGTGGACTATCAAAGTGTGTGTATAGGGTCATCAGATTGACCCAGTGTGCTCTTAAAAAAAAAATGTTTTTTTACGAAAAAAATTTTTATTTTTTGTTTAATTTTTCTGGCAAAAAAATACAAAAAAAGGGGTCAAATTGACCCTGGGTGTTCTCGAAGGGTTAAAGTTTAAGTTATTATATCAGAGAAGAGTAATATTATAAAGTAGAGTATATGCTAATATAAATCGTCGAATCAGTGTACTGTGTGCATGTTTATAAAGCATTTATAAACATTATTTAAATTGCAAGTAATATTATAAAGATTACATATATTCGTGTAAAAGTGATTTCTTTGCTATAGCGATAAATTAAGATAATCTCTCCATCACACTTTCCCCATTCTTCTATCCATGTTACTGACAAAAAACAAGAGGTATACACATCCTTTGTGCTGTCCGTAAGGCTCCAGGCTCATTCTTTTCTTTTAAATTAACGAAGCTAAACTTTCTTTCTCCGACATATTTCATCCGCCGCGATCGGGTATAACTATTATTTGATGAAAAACCATTAGTTATGCGTAAACTTTATGAGAGCAATTGCAAAAAAAATTTACTTACATAATTTTTTTCATATGTAGTATAATATATAGATAATGTTAAAGAAAATTAAATAATTATATATTATAAAAATTAAATAAAAATATATAAAAAAAAGAAGTCGAAAATATATATAGAATAAAATTTTTTCATACAACATATCGTATTGAAGAAAATCATTTTGAAGATTAAATAATTAATTTTATATATGTAAAAATGGTAAATATACCGAATAAGGGACCCACCTTCAATAATCTTGACCTTGACATATGTTGTCAAGGACATGACCCTGAGTAACTTTTCCTCATAACTTAATCGTCGCTCATTACTTATTTAAAAGTCGTGAACAAAAAAAGTTTAAAAAATATAGTAGTTATTTTGAGTATTGAAAGATACAAACGACTAATGTATGTGGAAATAGTACATGTATGAACGAAGGAAAGTCATTTAAAGCAGTGAATCGTAATATATTGAACAGTCATTATTAAAGTAGAGAATAGTTAGAATAGAAAAGGGGGTAAAAATGAAGATGAGGGGAGACACTTCCAATAAGGTACTTTTTTTTTATATCTCCCCTGCTTACAGAGCGAAACAAAAGGTTTATCATTGTACGGTTCGAGTTTTCAACTTTCCACGCAAAGCGAGGTCCACCTCCATCCATCCCTGCCTGCGGGAGAGAAGCGGCAGCCCCTATTGTTTATACACACATATCAGCAAATTACTTCCCTTATATAAATTCGATACAAACTGTTATATTTCTTAAACTTTTTTATTCATAACTTTTAAATACGCAATGAACGACGATTAAGTTATAAGAAAAAGTTACTCAGGGTCATGTCCTTGACAACATATGTCAAGGACATTGGAGGTGAGTTCCCTATTCGGTATATTTACCAAATAAATTAATTAGAAAAATAAATTTTCAAAAACTCTGTCTATAATGGCTATGTATGCTTTATTGACATATCCTTAAGGCAAATTACATAGTACAGTCTAAAAATTTCTGACTCAACGATTTTGAAACAATAAATGACGTGTTGTTTTGTCATTGACTATATAATTACTTGATCTTCCACTAAATTCAAGTAATCTTCGTTGGAATCCATCCACTCGTTTCCGAGATCTCATTGACTTAACAAATATATAATTAGAGTAAATTTTAAAAATATTTAAAATCAAGTATCGAGTAGTGACACAAAAAAAAAGAGTCCATCAAAGATTGAACAAGGTCTAGATAGTGTTCATAAAAATTCTTCGTCACCATAAAAGAACAAGCAAAAAAAATTCCGTTTAAGAAAAGAATCCATTAAAGATGAACCATGCCAAGAAAACCATATGGAAGTATAGGGATGGTTACCAAAGAAAACATTGGGAGACAGACAATTAAAGACTAAAAAATTAGTAGCAAGATATGTTCTATTAAAAACTACAGTAGGTATAGTAGATCCTATACAAACATGAAACGTAAATACACTGCCGGCCACACACACACAAAAGTTTGAAACTATATATTAAAGAAAACTGTCTACTTGCACCTATAGAATAAAATCAAACTTTTGCATTATAATTTAACATATTTTTATTATTTTATTCATTACTTTATAATAAAATGTAAAATAATATAAAATGTTTGAAAGTCTGTAAAAAATATTTTTTACAGGATAAAAAACGTATTAGACATTAAAAAATATTAGATACTTTCTTCGTCAAAATAACCAATCAAGGTAATGTAGTTATAAGTTTATTTATGTTTTTCTGATAAAACTTTTTTACCAGTTTTCTAAAATAGTCTACAGTTTAGTTTTGGAAAAAAAAAACTTCATGACCGTCTTTTTCTTTAGGATAGTCTTTTTTCTCGAAATTAAATTAATGTTATGTTATATTTATGTTATGTTATATTAAATTAATGTTATGTTATATTTACCACAACTGTGGTAAATATAATCCGTACAAAATTACCTTTTTAAAAAAAAGGTAAAAAAAGGCGCCAAGTACACGTATAGTAGTGTATATGTTGTTACCTAAAAAAAAAAAGAAAGTGGTAGTAGATAGATATATTTATTGGCTCCCCTCAGGGTTGCAAGGCGTTTTGTAGGGAAGAAAGTGGTAGTATTATACCTCGAAAAAACCTAAGTAACAAGTGGTAGATCTTTATATCTCGAAAAATCTCGAAAAAATCTAAGCAGTAGTATTTTTATTTCCGAAAAATTATAACCCAAGTGATACACGTCACAAAATTATGTTACCTTATCAAAAAGAAGAGTCGCGCTTCAAGTGATCTATTACAATTACAAAAAAGAAATGATATCTCTTTAAGTTAGAGCGCCAATTACAGAGAGAACATGTATATTGCCTCAAAAAATAATTGTTGCACTACATTGAAAAATCTTTACATTGTGTCAATTAGAAAAGAATGTATAATAACAATTTTAAAAGATTAAAAAATTTTATTTAAATTTAACAAGGGAATACAAGATATTTAAATACAAAGTTATTTACATGTGTATTTTTTAATGGCCACAAAGAATTACAGAAGTAACAGTACAAAATAAAAATATTTTATTAAAATACATAAATTTTTCTTGTAAAAAAACTTGGCGCTGCTAGACCTTTTAAATAAATAAAAACAACAATAAATAAAAATAATTCAGAGAAGAATACAATGGGAGTAATATTAAATGATTATCAGCGTGGATGTGGGAGTGAGTGATATGGGTGTGCGTGACTACGCGGACGGCGGATAATGCGGCTTATAATTAAGTATAGAATAAGTTTATTTATTTATTTAAAATTTCGAGGTCTAGCAGCGCCAAGTTTTTTTACAAGAAAAATTTATGTATTTTAATAAAATATTTTTATTTTGTACTGTTACTTCTGTAATTCTTTGTGGCCATTAAAAAATACACATGTAAATAACTTTGTATTTAAATATCTTGTATCCCTTGTTAAATTTAAATAAAATTTTTTAATCTTTTAAAATTGTTATTATACATTCTTTTCTAATTGACACAATGTAAAGATTTTTCAATGTAGTGCAACAATTATTTTTTGAGGCAATATACATGTTCTCTCTGTAATTGGCGCTCTAACTTAAAGAGATATCATTTCTTTTTTGTAATTGTAATAGATCACTTGAAGCGCGACTCTTCTTTTTGATAAGGTAACATAATTTTGTGACGTGTATCACTTGGGTTATAATTTTTCGGAAATAAAAATACTACTGCTTAGATTTTTTCGAGATTTTTCGAGATATAAAGATCTACCACTTGTTACTTAGGTTTTTTCGAGGTATAATACTACCACTTTCTTCCCTACAAAACGCCTTGCAACCCTGAGGGGAGCCAATAAATATATCTATCTACTACCACTTTCTTTTTTTTTTTAGGTAACAACATATACACTACTATACGTGTACTTGGCGCCTTTTTTTACCTTTTTTTTAAAAAGGTAATTTTGTACGGATATCACGCCTTTTTGTAGTGTTACGCAACTTAATCTTATAAACAATATATCTTAAAATTTCATAAACCGTATATAATACAAGGTATGAAGCTAAAAGTGTTACGGACTATTATTTCTAAAGAAAACAACAATTTAATATTTTGCTCAGTTTTTAAAAAATAATAATCTGTAACCCTTTTAATTGTACACCTTGTATATATTTTTCAATTTCAACATAAAACATAATCGCAATAAAGCATGATTAATGTTAATAAGTCGTTAACTGTAAAATTCTTTATTTATTTTTATTTGCGTGTCTTACTGAATGTTGTTCGCAACTGTATATGTACCGATATCTTCAGGTATCGATATTTTTGATAATTATTTTTACGTCAGACATAATTTTAATTCATCCAATTTTTATTATGTCTAAACATAATTTTTGTCCAATTTTTATTATGTCTAGACATAATTTTAATTCAGCGATTTTTATTATGTCATGACATAATTTTAATTCTGCCGCTAGGGAAATTTTAAGTCGATTTTTATGAATCAAGCTTGAATTCAATGTTTAGGTGTCCCAGGTTGCCGATGACGAGGTCCACATAGCGCGCTCTATAGTTTTCGGTGTCCAGGTGTATTAATACCTTGAACTTGATGGCCACGTGTTCCAAGTTGCCGATGACGAGGTCCACATAGTGCGCTTCGTAGTTTTCGGTGTCTACATGTATTAATACCTCGAATTCGATATCTACGTGTCCTACATTGGGTGTGTTCAGCCGATACTTTGCTAGCCTAGCAATCGTGAGCAGTCGCTCGTTTTCGCTCGTTTCCTCTTTTTTGACTTACTGGATTAAAAAGAGAAGAAACGAGCAAAAACGAGCAACTGCTCACGATTGCTAGGCTAGCGGAGTATCGGCTGAACGCACCCATTCAGATTTAAAGTTATTAATACACCTAGACACCAAAAACTATGAAGCGCATTATGTGGACCTCGTCATCAGCAACCTGAGACACCTAGACATCAATTTCAAGGTATTAATACACGTAGACACCGAAAACTACGGAGCGCAATATGTGGACCTTGTCATCGGCAACCTGGGACACCTAAACATTGAATTCAACATATTATTACACCTGGACACCGAAAACTACGAAGCGCACTATGTGGACCTCGTCATCGGCAACCTGGGACACGTAGACATCAAATTCAACGTACGATTACACCTGGACACCGGAAACTATGAAGCGCACTATCTGGATCCCGTCATCGGCAACCTGGGATACGTGGACATCGAATTCAAAATATTAATACACGTAGACACCGAAAACTACGGAGCGCACTATGTGAATCTTGTCATCGGCAACCTGGGACACCTAGACATCGAATTCAACGTACAATTACACCTGGACACCGAAAACTATGAAGCGCATTATCTGGACCTCGTCATCGGCAACCTGGGACACGTGGACATCGAATTCAAGGTATTAATACACGTACACACCGAAAACTACGGAGCGCACTATGTGGACCTCGTCATCGGCAACCTGGGACACGTAGACATCGAATTCAACGTATGATTACACCTGGACACCGAAAACTACGAAGCGCACTGTGTGGACCTCGTCATCGGCAACCTGGGACACGTGGACATCGAATTCAACGTATTATTACACCTGGACACCGAAAACTACGAAGCGCACTGTGTGGACTTCGTCATCAGCAACCTGGGACACGTGGACATCGAATTCAAGGTATTAATACACGTAGACACCGAAAACTACGGAGCGCACTATGTGGACCTCGTCATCGGCAACCTGGGACACGTAGACATCAAATTCAACGTACGATTACACCTGGACACCGGAAACTATGAAGCGCACTAACTGGATCCCGTCATCGGCAACCTGGGATACGTGGACATCGAATTCAAAATATTAATACACGTAGACACCGAAAACTACGGAGCGCACTATGTGGATCTTGTCATCGGCAACCTGGGACACCTAGACATCGAATTCAACGTACAATTACACCTGGACACCGAAAACTATGAAGCGCATTATCTGGATCTCGTCATCGGCAACCTGGGACACGTGAACATCAAATTCGAGGTATTATTACACTTGGACACCGAAAACTATGAAGCGCACTATCTGGATTTTGTCATCGGCAACCTGGGACACGTGAACATTGAATTCAAGGTATTAATACACGTAGACACCGAAAACTACGGAGCGCACTATGTGGACCTTGTCATCGGCAACCTGGGACACCTAGACATCGAATTCAACGTACGATTACACCTGGACACCGAAAAACTACTGAAGCGCATTATCTGGACCTCGTCATCGGCAACCTGGGACACGTGGACATCGAATTCAACGTATTATTACACCTGGACACCGAAAACTACAAAGCGCACTGTGTGGACCTCGTCATCGGCAACCTGGGACACGTGGACATCGAATTCAAGGTATTAATACACGTAGACACCGAAAACTACGGAGCGCACTATGTGGACCTCGTCATCGGCAACCTGGGACACGTGGACATCGAATTCAAGATATTAATACACGTACACCCCAAATACGACGGAGCGCGCTATGTGGTCCTCGTCATCGGCAGCCGGGGACCCGTAGACATCGAATTCAACGTATTATTACACCTGGACACCGAAATCTATGAAGCGCATTATCTGGATCCCGTCATCGGCAACCTGGGACACGTGGACATCGAATTCAAGATATTAATACACGTAGACACCAAAAACTACGGAGCGCACTATGTGGACCTCGTCATCGGCAACCTGGGACACGTAGACATCGAATTCAACGTATTATTACACCTGGACACCGAAAACTATAAAGCGCACTATCTGGACCTTGTCATCGGCAACCTGGGATACATAGACATCAAATTCAAGCTTGATTCATAAGAATCGACTTAAAAATTCCCTAGCGGCACTTTCTGCCAAGCATAGAGAACCTACTTTTCCGTTGACTCAATATTTATTATACATATACCTAATTTTTACTTAAATAGAAATCTTCCTCCTGACCGATAAGTTTATCGACCTAATTTTGAAATACGCGCGCGATATCGAAACTGGCGATACCTGCGCCGCCAGCGGCGAAAAAGTGAAAGTGACGTTTCTCTGATAGATCGCGGCGTTAGGAGGAGGAGTATCTTAAAAATAAATTTTCACATTTGGACTTTGCGTCGCAATATCTCCGCTCGTAAGGCACGTAGCGGAATATTATGAGAGAAACCCCCCCCTAATTGGACCCCAAGCTATCGATCAAGCCTACTTAGAACTTGATCCGTTCACTCGTTATCGAGATCTCAACATCTCGGGTACTCGCAACCCGTCGCGTCGCGTAAAAGAGTCACGGTCGGTCTCGCTCCGCGTGTACTTGGCGCGAGACACTACCGTGTCTCTTGATGCCTACTAACTTCAAAATGTATAAAAAATATTAAGTAAGGGATGGAATCAAATTTTCGAGTAATGTTTCACTGGAACCTTTTCAAATTTTCCATGTGATGGTGTCAAATTTTTGGCCGGCAGTGTAAAATCAGCGCAAGGTGAGTGCTTCTTTCGACAGTCCAAAAAGAACAGATAATGAAACAAGTAACTCCGGTATTTATGGCGCGCGGGGATTTACGCCGCAGAAGTAAAAAAAAATAGAAGAAATAAAGATACTTGCTCGCAATCACACTGTTATGTGCTTATATGCCATATTGTATTGTAATTTCAGTTCTTTACTGTTAATATTAAAGAAACCGTCGTGAGTTGAATCAATTTCTCATCGTAGTAAACAGCGCGATCATATATTCCAACCACGTAAAATGATTACTGTATAGAATGTAAAAGATTTAATGGTTATTTTATGATACATATATAAGTGTAGGGGGATAGTAAATGATGGAATACAGCAAAATACAAGTGCATAGCTCTTGTACTTTTTGTTTAGCTTGAAATAAATCTCGAGAAATCATATTAGTAAAAAATGTCCGGAAGTGTGTGCGTGTGTGTGTTTGTGTGTGTGCGGATTTTTTGTACACGCATTACTTTTACAATTTTTTAGATACCGGGTTGAAATTTTGCACACAAAAGAGTATCATAGAAAGTATGTTCTCCTCTAATTTTATTAAAATCCGTCGACCGGTATGGATTTTAAGGGGATTTTCATTTTTCAGAAAAGCGTGTTTTACGCTGTAACTTTCTCAATATTTGAGATATCGATCTATTTCTAATTCTATTATATTTTTCAGTTTTTTCTACCCCTTATATTTATTTCATATATAATTTTAAAAGATCGAACTATTTATAGTTTTATTATATTCTTAGCTTAATTGTCTAGATCGGATTATGATCTAAGATCGGTATGATTCAAGCAATTAAGTCAAGATCGGGGCATGATCCAGACAACTAATCCAAGATCGGGGCATGATCTAGACAATTATGCCAAGATCGGGACATGATCCGGACAATTAACCCAAGATCGAGGGACGATTCAGACAATTACGCCAAGATCGGGGCATAATCCAGACAATTAAGCCAATATTTGGGCATGATTCAGACAATTAAGCCAAGATCGGGAGACGACGCTTGTCATCACCTTAGTAGCAACAGTGTTTTGTTTACAGATTGCGATCAAATAAATTTATTGAACGTTCTTAAGGATGTATCATCGGTACAGTCTTAGATGTATAGGACATAATTTTCAAAACGCTACCAAGTAGATCAAAATTTGTGAGAATGTTCTTTTAGTCTTCCTGATGTGCTACAAAAAAGTAGAAACAAATCCACTAAACGGTTGCTGAGATATAACGATTTTAATTCACTGATTTTACGATTACCGATTTGGCAAACTTCTGATACCGCTTTCCAAAAAGATCGGTAACGAAAAATTATATACTTGATGGCACTCCCCGGGAAATTCAACCCCTACTTTATGTACAATTCTTTGAAATTCAGTCATTCAAAACCGGTTTTTAAAAAAATCGGTAATCGTAAAATCAGTGAATTAAAATCGTTATATCTCAGCAACCGTTTAGTGGATTCGTTTCTACTTTTTGTAGCACATCAGAAAGACTAAAAAAATATTCTTACAAATTTTTATCCACTTGGTAGCGCTTTGAAAATTATGTCCTATACATCTAAGACTGTACCGATGATACATCCTTAATAAAAAGACAGGATGCCTCAAGAACTAATCAACCAAATCAGAATTATATATAAAATATATACGGGTAAAAAAAAACTTAAAAATATAATAAAATTAGAAAAATTGCGCCAAACCAGTCGTAATTTATTCAATTCTAAATCTGTTATATTCTTCAGTCTTATATTCTCAAGTCCATATATGGACCACGTAGCCTGAACTACTCAAGACTCAAGTCAACAACGATTTAACATTGTGTCGATTGTAAAACTTCATTTATGCTACTAATTTATTATTTCATAATTTTAGTAATAAAATCATTTTTTTTATACATTTAAAAAATTATTTTAAAGTAGAAATAAAAAACTAATGTATAATTAAAAAAATAAAACAAAATGGAAAAATTAAGAAATATCCGCAATTAGTAGGGATCATTTTAATAAAAACATTAATTATTTAATTAATTTTTGTAATAGTATAACAAACTAGCATGCCCCGCCGGGCTTCGCCCCGGAGAACATGTGTATTAAGACACGCAAATAATCTCTCTCTCTCTCTCTCTCTCTCTCTCTCTCTCTCTCTCTCTCTCTCTCTCTCTCTCTCTCTCTCTCTCTCTCTGTGAGTATCGGCGGTTGTCTTTGTGCTTTGCTCTTGCATTAGTAAACTCTTTCGCTGCCGCAAGCTGCCTCCGGGCGTTTTTGTTACAGAATTGAGCGAATCTTTTGTTGCTTGTCACGAGTCATATTCTTCTACTTGGTGTTGGCCACTCAATTCCGAGAAATTTCGTGACAAGATCCTTCGTTCATCCTAACCTCATTCCTGGAATCACCGAGGAATTCTTGGAATCTACCGTGCCGAGCGTTTGCCCTGCTGCGCATGCGCCTGCCTTTCTATGCATGCTCTACTACTTCTCGTTGCGCACGCTCCTGCCTGTCTGCTCCTTCTGCGCCTCACATTTGCACCTGTACGCGCGCATGTGTGCCACCTCTCGAGCAAACTAAGCCGGTGCTAGCGTGTTGCCACCTTCACCGCGCACAGGCGTGCCACCCAGATTGTGCGCGCATAGTGACACCTGCCGTGATCTCGCTTTTCCGACCATAGTATCAATATCTGGATCTATGCAGCGAATTTGCACCAGGTGCTCCAAATCTATTGCCGGTCTGTTCGAGTCGTGCGTGGAGTGCGGAAGAGCCTTCCACCCTGGTTGCGTCAGGGCTTATCTTGTCACTAAGTCTGCAGGTGACTGCTGCAGGGAGCGCTTGTCCAAAATGCCGCTAACGCCTAGGGACACTCAGGCACCTCGATCCAGTGATCTTCGCAGCTCTGCTTCCCCGGGTGTGGGGGCTACTGCTTCACCTGGTGCGCATTCGTCGACCACCGATGCGCTGCTGCAATCAATTCTGTCTAAAATCGAAGAGTCTGACAAAAAATTCGCAGCCAGGCTGGACGAACTCGACAAAAAGTTTACTGCTGTATTCGAGAAATCGGACAAAAAAATATCGGCCTTTATCGGTCGCCAAGAGGCCGTGAACGCTGACTTCGCGCGTAAACTTGACCAATTACCAGACATTTTGAAAATCGCGAAGGATCACGGTGAAAGAATAGCGGCTTTGGAGGCTCGGAGCGTCCAACTGGAGAGTGCTCAGCGTGTGGCTTGCGAGTCGTCTGCTGCATCGTCGGTCTCCAGAACGTCGGATATCATTATCTCGGGTATTCCGAGCGAGATTACTGAAGCTTCCGGTGTGATAGCCAGAAGCGTCTTCACAGCGTTGGGTATTCCTCAACTTGTCACCGACGTCCTGGAGACCCGTGATGCGGTGAGGCGTGGTGTGTCGGTCGGGGCAGACGGGGCGTCGAGCGTTGCTTCGGCTTTGGCTTCTGACGGGCGGGCCGAGGCGACTAATCGTAGGAGATCAGTGATAGTTGCGCTCAAGTCGCGCGAGATTCGGGATCACGTTCTCAAAGTGATGCGTGTTAGACGACGTCTGTCGGTGGGCGATGTTTTTGGGAGTGGTGCCTCGGGCAGCGTATACGTAAACGAGCTGCTCCCGGCCGACACTTACAATTTATTGCGTCGAACGAGGGTGAGAGCAAGGCAATCTTCTTACAGGCATGTGTGGAGCAGGGATGGTAGGATCTTCGTCCGTAAAGACCGTGGTCAGCCTCCTATATTGATTACTTCCGACGCTGATTTCGCGGAGTTTCAGTGACCCGAGGAGGGTGTGTGTCGGGTTCCTGCTGCCCCACATGACTGTCTCAAGGAATCTATTTCTGGGACTCACTTCCTATCGAGGTGGTGTCGGCTACGTCTGTTGCCGCTTTCAAATCCAAACTCCACGATTACCTCTTCTCACTGGAGAGGAGTGCCTATCCCCTGCAGAGCTAGTCGCCGTGTACATTGTAAATAGTAAATAGTATAGATTTTAGCGAGGAAGCGTAGCGCGATTCTCCGTTTTCCGATTTTATTTACCGTATATGCTTATCTGTGGCGATTACACTCTGTTATTCATATTTGCTTTCGTTGTATAATTATTATAATTTTTGTATCTTTTGTATATCTCTTGAGTTGCCTAAAGTTTAAACTAGGGCATAATAAAAATCATTCATTCATTCTCTCTCTCTCTCTCACCCCTCCCTCCTCCCCTCTTTTTCTTTCTCTCTCCTTCTCTCTCCCTCTCCCTCCCTTTCCAAAAAAATCGACAACAAAAAATTATATACTTTATAGCACTCCCGGGAAATTCAACCCCTACTTTATGTACAATTCTTTGAGATTCGGTCATTCAAAACCGATTTCCAAAAAATTTGGTAACAAAAAATAGTACACTTTATAGCAGTCCCCGGAAAATTCTACCCCTACTTCATGTATAATTCTTTGAAATTCAATCAATTATTTCCCGAAAAATTAGAAAAATTAAAAAAACCGGTTTCCAAAAAGATCTGTAACAAAAATTGTACACTTTATATCACTCCCCGGAAAATTCTACCCCTGTTTCATATATAATTCTTTGAGATTCCGTCAATTATTTCCCAAAAAATTGAAGAAATTAGAAAAACCGGTTTCCAAAAGATCGGTAACGAAAAACT
The DNA here is from genome assembly GCF_048541705.1 of Temnothorax americanus. NCBI lineage: Eukaryota > Metazoa > Arthropoda > Insecta > Hymenoptera > Formicidae > Temnothorax > Temnothorax americanus. The sequence continues at coordinate 5,893,483 of NW_027509802.1, forward strand.
ATACACCCTGTAGTACTCCCCAGGAAATTCTAAAAAAACTTGGCGCTGCTAGACCTCGAAATTTTAAATAAATAAATAAACTTATTCTATACTTAATTATAAGCCGCATTATCCGCCGTCCGCGTAGTCACGCACACCCATATCACTCACTCCCACATCCACGCTGATAATCATTTAATATTACTCCCATTGTATTCTTCTCTGAATTATTTTTATTTATTGTTGTCCTTATTTATTTAAAAGGTCTAGCAGCGCCAAGTTTTTTTACAAGAAAAATTTATGTATTTTAATAAAATATTTTTATTTTGTACTGTTACTTCTGTAATTCTTTGTGGCCATTAAAAAATACACATGTAAATAACTTTGTATTTAAATATCTTGTATTCCCTTGTTAAATTTAAATAAAATTTTTTAATCTTATAAAATTGTTATTATACATTCTTTTCTAATTGACACAATGTAAAGATTTTTCAATGTAGTGCAACAATTATTTTTTGAGGCAATATACATGTTCTCTCTGTAATTGGCGCTCTAACTTAAAGAGATATCATTTCTTTTTTGTAATTGTAATAGATCACTTGAAGCGCGACTCTTCTTTTTGATAAGGTGACATAATTTTGTGACGTGTATCACTTGGGTTATAATTTTTCGGAAATAAAGATACTACTGCTTAGATTTTTTCGAGATTTTTCGAGATATAAAGATCTACCACTTGTTACTTAGGTTTTTTCGAGGTATAATACTACCACTTTCTTTTTTTTTTAGGTAACAACATATACACTACTATACGTGTACTTGGCGCCTTTTTTTACCTTTTTTTAAAAAAGGTAATTTTGTGTGGATATCACGCCTTTTTGTAGTATATTACGCATTGTATAAACAGTATGTACAGGATAAAGCTATTTGGAGGTATAATACTACCACTTTGTTTTTTTCGAGGTAACAACATAACAGGGTAACAACATAATACATATACACTATTATGCGTGTACTTGGCGCTCATTTTACTTTTTTTTTAAAAAAGTAATTTTGTACGGATATCACGCCTTTTTGTAGTGTTACGCATCTTAATCTTATAAACAATATATCTTATAATCTCATAAACCGTATATAATACAAGGTATGAAGCTAAAAGTGTTACGGACTATTATTTCTAAAGAAAACAACAATTTAATATTTTGCTCAGTTTTTTAAAAATAATAATTTGTAACCCTTTTAGTTGTACACCTTGTATATATTTTTCAATTTCAACATAAAACATAATCGCAATAAAGCATGATTAATGTTAATAAGTCGTTAACTGTAAAATTCTTTATTTATTTTTATTTGCGTGTCTTACTGAATGTTGTTCGCAACTGTATATGTACCGATATCTTCAGGTATCGATATTTTTGATAATTATTTTTACGTCAGACATAATTTTAATTCATCCAATTTTTATTATGTCTAAACATAATTTTTGTCCAATTTTTATTATGTCTAGACATAATTTTAATTCAGCGATTTTTATTATGTCATGACATAATTTTAATTCTGCCGCTAGGGAAATTTTAAGTCGATTTTTATGAATCAAGCTTGAATTCAATGTTTAGGTGTCCCAGGTTGCCGATGACGAGGTCCACATAGCGCGCTCTATAGTTTTCGGTGTCCAGGTGTATTAATACCTTGAATTCGATGGCCACGTGTTCCAAGTTGCCGATGACGAGGTCCACATAGTGCGCTTCGTAGTTTTCGGTGTCTACATGTATTAATATTTCGAATTCGATATCTACGTGTCCTACATTGGGTGCGTTTAGCCGATACTTTGCTAGCCTAGCAATCGTGAGCAGTCGCTCGTTTTCGCTCGTTTCCTCTTTTTTGACTTACTGGATTAAAAAGAGAGGAAACGAGCAAAAACGAGCAACTGCTCACGATTGCTAAGCTAGCGGAATATCGGCTGAACGCACATATTCAGATTTAAAGTTATTAATACACCTAGACACCAAAAACTATGAAGCGCACTATGTGGACCTCGTCATCAGCAACCTGGGACACCTAGAAATCAATTTCAAGGTATTATTACACGTAGACACCGAAAACTACGGAGCGCAATATGTGGATCTTGTCATCGGCAACCTGGGACACCTAAACATTGAATTCAACATATTATTACACCTGGACACCGAAAACTACGAAGCGCACTATGTGGACCTTGTCATCGGCAACCTGGGATACGTGAACATCGAATTCAAGGTATTAATACACGTAGACACCGAAAACTACGGAGCGCACTATGTGGACCTCGTCATCGGCAACCTGGGACACATGGACATCGAATTCAAGGTATTAATACACGTAGACACCGAAAACTACGGAGCGCACTATGTGGACCTCGTCATCGGCAACCTGGGACACCTAGACATCGAATTCAACGTACGATTACACCTGGACACCGAAAACTATGAAGCGCATTATCTGGATCCCGTCATCGGCAACCTGGGACACGTGGACATCGAATTCAAGATATTAATACACGTAGACACCAAAAACTACGGAGCGCACTATGTGGACCTCGTCATCGGCAACCTGGGACACGTAGACATCGAATTCAACGTATTATTTCACCTGGACACCGAAAACTACGAAACGCACTATGTGGACCTTGTCATCGGCAACCTGGGACACCTAGACATCAAATTCAACGTACGATTACACCTGGACACCGGAAACTATGAAGCGCACTATCTGGATCCCGTCATCGGCAACCTGGGATACGTGGACATCGAATTCAAAATATTAATACACGTAGACACCGAAAACTACGGAGCGCACTATGTGGACCTTGTCATCGGCAACCTGGGATACGTGAACATCGAATTCAGGGTATTAATACACGTAGACACCGAAAACTACGGAGCGCACTGTGTGGACCTCGTCATCGGCAACCTGGGACACGTAGACATCGCATTCAACGTATTATTACACCTGGACACCGAAAACTATGAAGCGCACTATGTGGACCTCGTCATCGGCAACCTGGGACACGTGAACATCGAATTCAAGGTATTAATACACGTAGACACCGAAAACTACGGAGCGCACTATGTGGACCTCGTCATCGGCAACCTGGGACACCTAGACATCGAATTCAACGTACGATTACACCTGGACACCGAAAACTATGAAGCGCATTATCTGGATCCCGTCATCGGCAACCTGGGACACGTGGACATCGAATTCAAGATATTAATACACGTAGACACCAAAAACTACGGAGCGCACTATGTGGACCTCGTCATCGGCAACCTGGGACACGTAGACATCGAATTCAACGTATTATTACACCTGGACACCGAAAACTATAAAGCGCACTATGTGGACCTCGTCATCGGCAACCTGGGACACGTGGACATCGAATTCAAGGTATTAATACACGTAGACACCGAAAACTACGGAGCGCACTGTGTGGACCTCGTCATCGGCAACCTGGGACACGTAGACATCGAATTCAAGATATTAATACACGTAGACACCAAAAACTACGGAGCGCACTATGTGGACCTCGTCATCGGCAACCTGGGACACGTAGACATCGAATTCAACGTATTATTACACCTGGACACCGAAAACTATAAAGCGCACTATCTGGACCTCGTCATCGGCAACCTGGGACACCTAGACATCGAATTCAACGTACGATTACACCTGGACACCGAAAACTATGAAGCGCATTATCTGGATCCCGTCATCGGCAACCTGGGACACGTGGACATCGAATTCAAGATATTAATACACGTAGACACCAAAAACTACGGAGCGCACTATGTGGACCTCGTCATCGGCAACCTGGGACACGTAGACATCGAATTCAACGTATTATTACACCTGGACACCGAAAACTACGAAACGCACTATGTGGACCTTGTCATCGGCAACCTGGGACACCTAGACATCAAATTCAACGTACGATTACACCTGGACACCGGAAACTATGAAGCGCACTATCTGGATCCCGTCATCGGCAACCTGGGATACGTGGACATCGAATTCAAAGTATTAATACACGTAGACACCGAAAACTACGGAGCGCACTATGTGGACCTTGTCATCGGCAACCTGGGATACGTGAACATCGAATTCAGGGTATTAATACACGTAGACACCGAAAACTACGGAGCGCACTGTGTGGACCTCGTCATCGGCAACCTGGGACACGTAGACATCGCATTCAACGTATTATTACACCTGGACACCGAAAACTATGAAGCGCACTATGTGGACCTCGTCATCGGCAACCTGGGACACGTGAACATCGAATTCAAGGTATTAATACACGTAGACACCGAAAACTACGGAGCGCACTATGTGGACCTCGTCATCGGCAACCTGGGACACCTAGACATCGAATTCAACGTACGATTACACCTGGACACCGAAAACTATGAAGCGCATTATCTGGATCCCGTCATCGGCAACCTGGGACACGTGGACATCGAATTCAAGATATTAATACACGTAGACACCAAAAACTACGGAGCGCACTATGTGGACCTCGTCATCGGCAACCTGGGACACGTAGACATCGAATTCAACGTATTATTACACCTGGACACCGAAAACTATAAAGCGCACTATGTGGACCTCGTCATCGGCAACCTGGGACACGTGGACATCGAATTCAAGGTATTAATACACGTAGACACCGAAAACTACGGAGCGCACTGTGTGGACCTCGTCATCGGCAACCTGGGACACGTAGACATCGAATTCAAGATATTAATACACGTAGACACCAAAAACTACGGAGCGCACTATGTGGACCTCGTCATCGGCAACCTGGGACACGTAGACATCGAATTCAACGTATTATTACACCTGGACACCGAAAACTATAAAGCGCACTATCTGGACCTCGTCATCGGCAACCTGGGATACATAGACATCAAATTCAAGCTTGATTCATAAGAATCGACTTAAAAATTCCCTAGCGGCACTTTCTGCCAAGCGTAGAGAACCTTCTTTTCCGTTGACTCAATATTTATTATATATATACCTAATTTACCTAAATAGAAATCTTCCTCTGACCGATAAGTCTATCGACCTAATTTCGAAATACGCGCGCGATATCGAAACTGGCGATACCTGCGCCGCCAGCGTCGAAAAAGTGAAAGTGACGTTTCTCTGATAGATCGCGGCGTTAGGAGGAGGAGGAGTATCTTAAAAATAAATTTTCACATTTGGACTTTGCGTCGCAATATCTCCGCTCGTAAGGCACGTAGCGGAATATTATGAGAGAAACCCCCCCCTAATTGGACCCCAAGCTATCGATCAAGCCTACTTAGAACTTGATCCGTTCACTCGTTATCGAGATCTCAACATCTCGGGTACTCGCAACCCGTCGCGTCGCGTAAAAGAGTCACGGTCGGTCTCGCTCCGCGTGTACTTGGCGCGAGACACTACCGTGTCTCTTGATAGTATAGATATTCGCAATAAAGCTTATCACAGTAAAAAAGTGTGCAAGTAGAAACTTGCACATTGCTTCCTCATAGTTTTTAAGTAGACACGTAGAAACTTGCACATATTGCTTCCTCATAATTTTCAAGTGTACAAATTATAAATGTGAACATTTACTTCCTCACAATTTTCAAGTATGCAAATTACAAATTTGCACGTTGCTTAATCAGCATTTTATTTCGCTCATAAAGCTTCCTCTATGAGGAAGCCAAATTAATAAATATCTACTAATAAATTATACATAAAAAAATAGCTTCCTCATAAGAGGAAGCTTTATGAGCGAAATAAAATGTTGATTAAGCAACGTGCAAATTTATAATTTGCATACTTGAAAATTGTGAGGAAGTAATGTTCAAATTTATAATTTGTACACTTAAAAATTATAAGGAAGCAATGTGCAAGTTTCTACTTGCCTACTTAAAAACTATGAAGAAGCAATGTGCAAGTTTCTACTTATTTTTTTATAGTAGCAGACAGTATAAAGTTTTTATTGGTATAATTCATTTGCCTTAAACATAGTAAATAGTACTCGATAAATTAAGTTTCCCTTATCTGCGGCGTATATACCGGAGTTACCCTACTGCAGACAGTTTTTATTCTTTTATGAAAAGAAAGGTTACGTGTCAGCACCTAATGACGCATCAACTAATAAATCTATTTCTTTCTCGACTACAAAAAGCAGCCGCTTCCTGAGGTTCAGAACAAATCTCACTACGAGTCTCACTATATGTTTATCTCGCTATAAACAGCAATTTCCCAATTCTTTCGGTTTTACTCATAGAGATCTTCAATTTTGTTTTCTTTTTCTACTTCTTTACTTTTCTTTAAGCTATTACTTAACTAAGTTAGCTAATTAAAATTAACGATTAGATTCGTAACATTTTTTTTCTTCTATTAAGGTGGTTCTTTAGTACCATATGAGTTAAGGAGGTTGAAGCCTGAAGTCCAGTTGAGTCAATTGACGGTTTAGAAAAAAGTTTTTTATTAAGTCATTAAAAAATCTGTATTAGGTATCATTTTATTCTCCATACGCTACTATTGCATAAAACGTATAGTAAAAGTATCATATTATGCATCTTTATATTTTAATTAACTAAAAACAAAACACTTTTTTGCCAGTGCCAACTTGAAAACTTGTGGTATTGCTCATTATTTCAATTTAAAAATGGCATGAATATATATTTTGCCGTTGATAAAATAAAATCTATACTATTATATAAAACCCGACTGTTTGTCTGTCCGTCCGTCCGTCCGTCCGTCCGTCCGTCTGTCCGCGAACTATTCATTCGTTAATGGACCGAATTTTTATCAAGGGTACATGAAATAGGGGTAGAATTTCCCGGGTAGTGCTATAGGGTGTATAGTTTTTCGTTACCGATTTTCTGAAAACCGGTTTTTTTAATTTCTTCAATTTTTCGGGAAATAATCGACCGAATCTCAAAGAATTATATATGTGTATAAGTATATGAAACAGAGGTAGAATTTTCAGGGGAGTGTTATAATGTGTATAGTTTTTCGTTACCGATTTTCTGGAAACCGGTTTTTCTAATTTTTTCAAATTTTCGGGAAATAATTCACCGAATCTCAAAGAATTAAGTATGAAACAGGGGTAGAATTTTCCGGGGAGTTCTATAAAGTGTATAATTTTCCGTTACCGATCTTTTTGGAAACCGGTACGAAAATTTTTTCAATTTTTCGGGAATTAATTGACCGAATCTTAAAGAATTGTATATGAAGTAAGGGTAGAATTTTACGGGGAGCGCCATGATGTGTATAGTTTTTGTTACCAATCTTTCTGGAAACCGGCTTTTTTTTAATGTTTCCAATTTTTCGGGAAATAATTGATTAAATTTCAACGAATTATACATGAAGTAGGGGTAGAATTTCCCGGGGACTGCTATAAAGTGTACTATTTTTTGTTACCGATCTTTTTGGAAACCGGTTCTGAATGACCAAATCTCAAAAAATTGTACATAAAATAGGGGTTGAATTTTCCGGGAAGTGCTATAAAGTATATAATTTTTTGTTACCGATTTTTTTGGAAACCGGTATCAAAAGTTTGACGAATTTTTCGGGAAATAATTGATCAAATTTTAAAAAATTGTATATAAAACAGGGGTAGAATTTCCCGAAGAGTGCTATAAACTGTATAATTTTTTGTTACCGATTTTTTGAGAACCGGTATCTTTTTGGAAATTGGTTTAATTAAAAATAGTATTTTTCATTTTACAGCATTTTAGAGAGAAAGAGAGAAAGAAAGAGAGATAGATAGATAGATAATCTTTATTAAGCCCGAGCATATGCTATGGGGCAAATTTATGACATAGCCATAATACATTTATTTTGGGCAACCATAAGTAACATGCTACTTATGACTTTGCGCAAGAATACAAATAAAAGCAGAATTAAGCGAAAGTTGATATGACTCAATTAATGGTTGTAGTATTCAAGCCCATCTATTTATTACTTAACTATTAGACGCATGTATTGCAAAGTAACGGTAATATAATATTTTACACTATGTACATAATACTTAAACCTACGATATGCTCTCAATCAATTTATGTCGGTACAGGCTCAGATTCAGATTCAAAAAGGAATGATCGGAGAAGGCTCTTGAAGGATGTAAACGAAGGTGCCGTTGTAATACTAGATGGTAATGACTGCCAGAAATATATGGACGAGATATGGAAAGAATTCTTATAAGTGACAGTTCTATGAGCCGGTAGGTAGAATGCCTGTGAAGAGGTGGCATGTCTTTCCGATCTCCTGAGCGATGGATCGAGCGGGATAAAGAGCTCGCGCAGATATAATGGAGAACGCATGTGGATGATTCTATACATCATGCAGCCGAGGAAGTAAAGCCTTCTATTTTCAACTAGGAGCCAGCCTAGTTTCCGCCTATACGGACTAATATGCACGTCACGCCTGATTAAAGATAAATCGTATACTGCAATTTACAAGTCTTTGAAGTCTAGTGTTTTGCTCTTTGGTTAAACCATGATATACTAAACAGCAGTAATCAATATGAGGCAAGACCAAGGTGACTACAAGCTTTACTCTCAATGCAGTGGAAAGACTACTCTTATTAAACTTAATTTTATATAACGCGTTGTGAGCTTTGCGCGAGACAAGCGAAATATGCCTCTTCCAAGAGAGATCAGATGTGACGATCACCCCCAAATTCTTCACTTCAGTCACGAATGACAAGGGCACATTGTCGACAATGACATCCGGTAGATTATCAAGGTTTATATTGCTGACATGTGCCCTGTTACCAAATATCATGACATTGGATTTTGACGGATTAAGTTTGAGACCATTTGATCGAGCATAATCGAAGATAGCGTTGGCATCTTTGGAGATAAGTTCGATACTTTGAAGAATGCAAGCGGGTGGACATCTGTAATAAATCTGAATGTCGTCTGCAAATATCATATGATCCGAGTAGCACAAGGCATTGCCTATATCATTTACGTAGAGGGAAAACAAATGAGGGCCTAACACAGAGCCTTGGGGTACGCCACACAGCGTAGGCAGCCAGTAGGAAAGTTCACCAGTCTCATCCACTACGGCTTGAGACCTACCAGTTAGATACGAGAAGAGCCACTTCAGAGCGGCGTCTGAGAAGCCTAACATTTTCAGCTTTATCAAAAGTCGAAGATGCGGGACCATGTCGAAAGCCTTGCTGAAATCAAACAGCACCATGATAGTGATTAACCCCTCGTCAATACCTTTCTTTATGTCGTCGCAGACTCGCAAGAGAGCAGCCTGGGTGTTATGACCAGGTCTGTATGCAGACTGTCTTGGATTTAAGAGATTGTGCTCCTCAAGATATTGTATAATCTGCGAGGCCGCTATTTTCTCGAGGATCTTCGACAACTCAGGCAAGTTGGCTATTGGTCTCGCGTCAGACGGAGACGACGGAATGCGGACCTTTGAGAGGGGACGGATCAACGCGCGCTTCCATTCAGACGGAAATAAGGAAAGCTCCAGTGATCTGTTAAACAATTCCACGAGCCATTGGCCCATGACTGACCAAGCAACACGCATAACGTACACCGGTATACCATCCGAACCCGACGCATAAGAGTAAGGGGGTCCATCTGCCAAAAGTTCAAAAACAACACCAGGCGTCACTGTAGAAAAATTAAACTCCGGTCGCCAGGACGGACTAACAGCCTGGGCCGTAGCCGAGACAAAGTCCACCCAAATGCAAGGCAGCTGAGCATCATAAACTGAAGCAAAGTATGTGTTCAGCTGGTCAGGCGTAAAGAAGTGCAGAGGAGAAACTAACGTCGATTTGACCAGTCCGAGACGCGCTAGTTCCCTCCATAGTTTGTTTGAATCAGTGATCCTTATCAAGGCACTGAACTGGAACTCACTCTTTGTTCGCTTGATATCTTCATTTAGCCGATTACGAAAGAGCCTATAAGTAGCATAGGCCAGTAAATCCTTAGAACGTTTCGCATTTTTGTATAGTCTATTCCGTTCACGCAGCCGGGTTACAAGATCCTCAGTGGAGCCACCGCACAGGGGGCCTCCTGACTACAAATTTTCGTATCGGAGCATGCAGATCAAGCGCCTCAACCAAGGTCCCCAACAGCATCGCACAGAGATCGTCGACCCCAGTCTGGCCCCCCCCCCCGGCAATGGCCCGAATGCGCGTCAAGAAGGCAGTGCCACTCACGATCGCTCGCAGATGGTCCTGAAATTCGCCCACATCCATACTCCTGTAGCCTCGTCTCGACATAGCACGCTCAGCGACGACATCAGACCCCAGAGAAAGAGTCAGTTCGAGAAGGTCATGTCCAGCTATAAACGGGCTTTCAGATTTAATAAAAGTCCGGACCTTCTCGTCGTCATCCACCGCCAGGACGTCAAGCCACGAGTCAGAAGTAGCCATGTGATACGTGGCACCAGAGGGCACGATGGTCATTGACATGCTAGACATTAGTTCACGGAGGTATCCCGCTTCGTAGTTAGTGGAAAGAAGATTGCAATTTAGGTCGCCACCGACGATAACATGTTTATATGAGTGCATAACTTCAATGAGTGCCTCTTCAAAATCATGGAAGAGCAGACCCTTTGGTCTTCTGTAGATGGACGCATACAATACAGCATCGTTGTTAGGCAGGCGAATGTCGATAATGAGGTACTCAGGAGCGTTTTCCACTCCTGCAGAAACAGCAATAACCTTGGCCTTGAGTGTGTTGCGCACATAGCATGCCACTCCTCCACCTCTCTTACCCACACAATCATGACGAACCAAAAAGTATCCATCCAACGCTACCAGGTCATCGGAAATATCAGTATTAAGCCATGTTTCTGACACAGAAATAATATCATGAAGGTTTGCGTTGAACTGCAGCCTGATAAAATCAATATGACCGCGAAGGGAGTTGGTATTGAATTGTGCTATGCTAAAACGAGAGTACTTAGTTAAGCGATTCGTAATAACTGAAGACGCTATATGCCTGTCTCGACCCAGTCAAACCAAGTCGGTCAGGTTCTCCATAGAGTTAATATAGATGATGGGGGCTCCGTCCGAAGATCTGATACATATGCAACCCTGCTTTATCCAGACATATTTATAGGATTTCTCCTTGCCGACGCGCTTGGCATGCTGCAACAAGTCGTACGTGGTTTTGGGCAGCATCTCATTTATGTATAAATTGCGATCCGAGTCATTGCCGCATACGTCACGCTGCTTAAGCACTCGCTTTGCACGCTTCTTCGCGATAATGGCATCCCGGACAGCATTTGATGACAAGGTCACTACGATCGATCCCGAGCTGCCCGCATTCGAGGGACGGCTCGGAGTTGCACCAGGCTGCAATTTGCGCTTCATAGATCTGACGTCAATCACGTGGCTGGAGAGATTCCGACAATCCAGTGCACTAAGTATGGTGTTGACAAGCTCTGCTGGAGTAATCGACAACGCCTCCGGCAGTCCCGATGCAATGAGCTTATTTTCTTCTTCGGTATGCGCACTGGGCTGAGCTGTTTTCAGCGTCTGTATGTCACGCGCCTGGGCTGAACTCGCTTGTTCCAGCATGGTAATGCGCTGAGAGTTATGTACAACAGTCTCAGCGATATAATTTAATTTGATAAGTTTGTCGTTGATCTCTCTATTTATTTCACGCTGGTCTTCTATAAAAGCGGTCAGTTTATTGTTAGATTCTTCGGTCTTTGATCGCTAATCCTCCATAAGAGCAGTCATTTTTTTGTCAGATTCTTCAATCTTTGACATTATAGACAAAAACATTGCATCGATAGACTGTGACTTTGTATCCGTGGGAGTAGCCATATCTTCAAAATTTAATGATTGCGTACACTTATGAGCCAGCGGTGTAGTCGGTAAGTCCTGTTGCGCTGCCAAAGCTTTACAGCAGTGATCAGCGTATCTGGTCAAAGCAAAAATCTTAATGCAACCGGGGTGAAACGATTTGTTGCACTCGCATACAGCAACAGTAGTCGCTATTGACTTTTTGCACTTAAAGCACTGCATAAGTGATGCGCTAAGCCAGCCGTGAAGAGATCAGGGATACGTCAACCGCGCAGGTAGCAGATAGTAAAGCGTCAGAAAGCCTCGGATGGTAAACAGCAGCAATACGCGCAGAAGCCTTCAGATGGTAACACATGCGCAAGATAGGTGTGAGATCAGGAAAGCACCGAGATAAGAGAAGCAGGAGCATGCGCAGCAAGAGTCCCCATAATCCAAGACGATAAGGCAAGAGTGAGGTTAGATAAGAAAAAATATTTCACCTCAGAATGCCGAAGACAGCGGTTGCAAGGAAAGAAAGATGTAACACCAATCTTAACAAGCAACAAAAGACCTGCTCGATTCTGTAACAGAATTGCCCGAAGGCAGCTTGCGACAGAGATATGCTGGTTTAAAGCAAGAACGACAAAACAGACGTGCACGCTGTACTCACCGAGAGAGAGAGAGAGAGAGAGAGAGAGAGAGAGAGAGAGAGAGAGAGAGAGAGAGAGAGAGAGAGAGAGAGAGAGAGAGAGAGAGAGAGAGAGAGAGAGAGAGAAAGAGAGAGAGAGGGAGGGAGAGAGAGAGAGAGAGAGAGATCTCTCTCTCCTCTCTCTCTTCTCGCTCTCTCTCTCTCTCTCTCTCTCTCTCGCCTCTCTCTCGCTGCTCTCTCTCTCTCTCTCGCTCTCTCTCGCTCTCCTCTCTACGCTCTAGCGAGAGAGAGAGACTATTTGCGTGTCATCTTACATATGTTCTCCGGGGTGAAGCCCGGGTAACCAGCTGGTAATGATTATTACTGGTAGCTCCCTTGATAATTATATAAGCTGTCGATTTTTTAATAACTTTCCGTCGATTATATTAAATACGATTGAAACTTGGCAACGTTGCACTTTTATGAGGTTGGTAGCAGTGCTCGCCTCTGTGTTGAGCCACATATGCGGCGCTCGCTAAACGTAAACATGCCCGCGAAAGATGATCGTGTCCGTGACAGAAACAAAAGGTTTTCTACGAAAAAGAAACTCCAGTGAAAGGAAAATGTCAAAAACGCGTGTAAGAGACGTAAAATACAGAACTAGGATTCGAAGGACTTTATTGTCGATGGGCGTCGTGTCGTCGAAATTAAAATGTTAGCAGAAGAAATGTGGTGCCCGGTTTGTGACGCTCCACTATCGTTTCAGTATGTTGAAAACGAAAATGTCATCGGCCTTGCCAGTATCTTTCGTGTGAGATGTCACACGTGCCACTTGCTTCATGAGGTTCAATCGAGTAAATGCTACAAAAAGCGTGAGGACGGCAATTGCACTCAATACGACGTGAATGCTAAAAGTGCTCTCGGTAAGAAACATAAAAAAAAAAAAACAAATTTATCTTGTGTGCGCATTGTTATTTACTCTCGAAATTATGTTTTAGCTATGATTGACGCAGGCATTGGTTATACACACATGAACACGATTTTGTCGATACTTAATATTCCTATCATTAGTAACACATTGCTTAAGCGGAATGAACGGTATGTGGGCAAATCGATGGAGCACTTAGCATGTAAAAGTTGCAGAGAAGCATTGAGACTCGAAAAGGATTTGATGTTAGCTGACATGTCGTAAGGAAACTTTAATTCTTATTTATTACTATTTTTATGTGCTACGTTACTTTATAAAAAAGCGTAAAGAATCTGATAACAAATTATTGTAAAAAATATTGTATCACATATGCAATTAACAGCGCAGAAGCAAAAGCTCATCTGCGTTGCACTAATGCAATTAAAACAGAAAAAAATAAATAAAAATTCACTTCTCCATTGAGAACTATTTTACATTAATTATTGAATAAATTTAATAAATGAACGTGAATTTATTTCAGGGTTTTTAGAACTTGTAGATGCTTCATGTAATATCTGCCTATGAAAACTGATCAGAATCGAACCAAGGACCCAAAGAGCAGTACCACTGAAAACATCGTGGCGGTTAAAAATGTATTGAGTAATGAGTAGCTGTAGCATAGTGTAATGATGAAAGTGTTTGTCGTTGTTGCTAACTGGATGCCTTTTACTTATTATATCGGATGAATATTAAATATTAGATCATAGGACCTCATTATAGATGTATAATTATTGTAATTTCTCTCGTATACTTTGCTGTATGTTGCTTTTTGATTTCGCTTTCAGGGTTTCCAGAGTCGTAACGTAGAATTCGTTAATAAAGTTGGTACAATTTTTTTACTTATTTGCTGCTTTATATTTGAATGCGTTAATAATTTTTCTGATGGTAAATATTTGAAGTGATCGTTTCGTCTCAAATATTTAACACCCAAATCTCGAACATCTGTGTTTATTTGCTTAAAATCTGATTGTATGACTCTCTCTAATTTCAACGAATATGTTGTAGCTGTTACATTATTTTCTCGCTTTATTAGAACGGCTGATTATTTTGTATTCATTTTACTAGGTACTTCAACGACGTTCCTATAATTTTCGGAAGGACTTTTCCTATCCCAGAATGCTCAATAATAGAACTGAATAGATTTGTGTATGCTTTCACTTGATAATTAGAATTTATTATGTTTTTAATATATTATGTTTCATATCCCCTAGATCAAACGATTTGGAAAGCCCAGAAGAACAAAATTCTATAGTAAAGTTAAAAGCTGCATACGAAGCCGGATGGCAAAAGAAAAGGTCGGGTCGAAGCTATAATAGTCTTACTGGTAAATCTGCAATATTGCGGATATATAATTTATAGCACTATTATTTTTTTCTCTGGTTCGTAGCTATTTGTGTTATATACGTGTTTCAGCTCATGCCATCGGGATCGGATCCAAGAATAAATTAGTTATCGGCTATGCAACTAGAAACAAACGGTGTATCTTCTGTGAGAAAGGTCACCCACCGGAAGATCATGACTGTCGACTGAATCACACTAGCAGTTCAAAATCTATGGAAGCCTCGATGGCTGTGGAAATTTTCGCGAAGAATCCAATGCTTAAGGAGGAGGGCGTTGTGATTGGTACGATCATCGGTGATATTAAAATAGATATTAAAAAAAATTGGGATCAATCATCGCCGTCAACGCTTTCTCCATATAACCCCATGTAAAACGACGCATTTTTGGAAATTAATATCTCAGCTTCTGGATGGTCAATAAATCTGAAATAATTCTCACACATGCGGTAGATCCTATACTATCATATATATTTTTTACAAACGAAAATCTAGAATTGACCAAACTGCTTCAACCTCCTTAATATAAAGCCTACATTTTTCTTTAAGAAAAAACATTTTTATGCATATATTCTAGACACTTGTATAATTACTGGTTTTATAATGTAACTTTTCATTCGATTATGTATCAATTTATCTACTGATAAATGTAAACAGTTCAAGATTTGACTTCAGTTGACATTTGTACAAAAGAAATGTCGCGACATATATTGCATCTCTTCGCTGTAGACAGCTATCACGCCAGTGCCGTGTGTTTGAGTAAGGTTATGTATTGTATTTACGTTGTAAAATAATGGAAAGTAACAAATAATTTCGATAATTGGAGATTTGCTTGCAAAAGAACAGTGCTGTGGAAAGAAAACACTACACGGCGCGCACAGCTGATCGAAAGGCCGACAAGAAACGCGACAATTCATAAAGTTTTGATTAAATTTTTGGTCTTATTACACGTTAACGTCGTTTTGTCTTATACTTAACACAAGTGCTAAAAGAATTAAACAATATTATTTTCAGTTTTTTGAACTTGTTTCTTTACAGATAGTCAGTGAAATTCTCGAAAAATGTATGTTTTCGGTACAATTTCCCATAAAACTTATGTTAAAAATTCCAACTTTGAGATTTAATATCTCATAAGCTAGACGTCAGATCTTCTCAAAATTAAAAATTTAAGTGTATTTAGGTTTTCTTTGTAACATATTTTTTATTCAAAATTTTTTCTTTAACATGGCTCTGATGGCCGAACCACCTTAAAGGATCAGCAACTAAAACCCATGTTATCCTCTTTCTTTATCTCTTTTTTTTAATATTATACGAGCTAGTGTGTTAAATCAATTAATGGTCAAATCCGTGGCATCCTGTCTCTCACTCACTGTCCTCTAACCAACTTTTTCCATGATTAATTCCCTTACAAATCTTTTTCTTATATTATTATTTCTATTATTATTATTTTAAGTTCGTTGATAAATCTCTGAAAAAATTAAAATTAACAGGCGCATAAATTAACCTAAATAAATTCAATTTTAGTAAACCGCGAAGAAATATAAGTTAAAATAAATCCAGAACTCTAATGTCTGAATTGTCTCCTTTGCCAATCTGTAGCCTTATAAATTTTTCTTCCTAACTTAAGTAAGATTTTTCCACAACTTTTTTCGTCCTTACTCCGTAATGTTCTAAAAGAAATCTCGTGAATCTTTTCGTCCTTGTCTCATTACATATTCTTCTCTTCCGCTCGCAATATCTTACAATTGAAATAGCCGAATAAAATCGTAACAATAAAATTAGTATACTTTTAGTAAATATTCAAACTATATAATGACTTTATACATATATGTAACAATACCCAAAAATTATTATACATAAAAACACACAACATATGCGCACACCCACATGTATACGCTTTCATGTCACGTATTTGTTTAATCTTTAAAAATTTTATTTCAAAAAATACAAAATAAATTTATAACGGTAATTATTTTTTTTTATTTAATAACCCCACTTTCAGTTCCTTATTTTCCTGATTTCATAACGTTTACTCCCATAAAAATAAAAATGTTTCTTTGTTTAAAGTAAAAAACCGACAAACGCACTTCTTGCAAAGTGTGTCATAGATGTTGGTCTCTTATCGGGATCAACGTCTGGAGATCTACACTGTTCGTTTGACTCGCAACACACGCTTCAAATGTATTCCTTTTATATGAAATAATTATAATTATCTCTCAATAGTACGAGTAATATAAAATTTTACATAAAACAAATTGCAAAAATGTGAAAAATAAAAATTCTTTTATATTCTATAGATTAAAATTTGTATCAATAAAAATTCACTTATTTTTATAAAATATAAAAAAAAATTTATTTTTCACATTTTTGCAATCCGTTTTACGTAAAATTTTATATTTATTCGTACTATTGAGAGATAATTACTTAATATAAAAGAAAGACATTTGAAGCGTGTGCTGCGAGTCGAATATACTGTGTAAGTCTCAAGACGTTGGTAGAAGGGAAGACAAAAGAAGAAATAGACGCAAGAGCTCCTCAAAGGTGTCTCCTTGTAATATGTAAAAAATTACTTGTAAAGTGTACGAGTTTTGCAATGACGAGTTTGAACGCATTTGATCATAAATGTTATAGATATAATATTTAAAAAATTATAAGTACTCTTTAGAATGTTAGAATAAAAGCATCAATTATATGAGTTGTGAGCAAAAATCAAAATTCCTCTTTTATATTTCTTTGACTTTTCCAGGTCTGTGGCAAGCTTTTCATTGTTTCAGGAAACAATTTGTAAGATATCTCATTATATTCTTTTAACTTCATTTATTTCTTCAGTAATATTTGTATCTATCACTTTTCATTAAAAAGAAAATTGTATTTATTACTATATATCAACTTAAAAAAATTAATCAGAAAAAAGTCAAACTTACCCAGCCGGATAAGCGACCAATTCACTAGTCTTATCACAATCGAGAGCTGCATTGCTGGAAACAGTTACACCCAGTACTCGTTCTAGCTTGATCTAAAATATAACAAAAAAGTTTATTGTTACACTGACATTCGCACTCTCTATAATCGTTGGTAAAATTCTTAACATATCTATTATATAATAAAACTAATGAACAATCTAGCTAACATAGTTTCGCAATCCAATTTCTATGAATGTGAATTTTATTTCAAAACGAATTTTAAACGTGTACAATTTTATATGAAAATTCTATTTTTAGATATCTTAAAAATAATAACAAAATTTCGTTGTAAACGATTCTCATAAATCGAAAAACGCTGTAATTCTATTGTATTTGTAAATAAAATAAAAAAATATATAAAAAAATACAAGCAATTCTCTTTCCTATTTTGCAAAATGTTTTACAAAATAATCTTAGCTTTTCCATAAATTTTAAAAGTTATAATTTATAATTTCAAAATTTTTAAATAAAGTAGGAATTAGTATAAATAAATACAAAAACTTATTAAAAAACATTAATAAAATAAAATAAAATAGAATAGAAGCATCTTGTAATTATGTGCTGACTATTTTGAACCATGTATGTATAGGTGTCTAACAAGTAACTGACTAATCGAAAGGTGATGATATTAGGTCAAACTGAAAAGAAAAGTCATGTACTATTTTACAAAATTTGCAATAGTTATCGAGTAATTAATTAAAACGTCTGAGCGAATAAGAATGCATGAGAAGCGGCAGGTCGGACTCGATAGACATGTAAAGACATGGTTTAGTTGTTATATAAGATCTCTTAGCGACAGTGAGTATCTGATAGAGAGAGGTGGAGTCACGCAACGTGTGTGTGTGTGTGTGAGCGGCGAGCGACCCTAGCATATATAATAGATTGAACATTGCCATTGGAAAGCTCTAAGTAAGATATAAAGTCTAAGGGTGCCATTACATGGAGCGCGGAAACGCGGAAACGCGGAAACGCGGAAGCGCGGAACAGAGAACAGTATAGTGACAAATAGACATTTGTATTCATTTCTTAAAATTGTGTTCACTTAATTCATTGCAATTTTTATTAATATGCTTATCTTTTTAGCTTATCTATTGAATACAAACATTTTAATCAATAAATACCGTTAAAAATTAATATTTTATAATTCTCCGTTCCGCTTTTCCGCTCAAAATATGCTCCATGTAATATTAAGGCATTCAAAACAGACGGAACGGATCGACGGAAATCTAGTAAATTTTGTCTTCCGCGCTTCCGCGTTTCCGCGTTTCCGCGCTCCATGTAATGGCACCCTAAAGGATAGAGATATGCTTACTAGGATGCTTTCCTTGTCTAATTGTGTAGTTGGTGGAGAGAAAAAAAGGTAGGGTACTAAATTTTAGGAGTATGTAGTACTCATGAAAACTAAAACGCCTTAATAAAGCTAACTAAAGCCTTAATGTTTATTGCATTACTCCAAAAACCATTTATTTATTTCCAAATTATAAAGCATTTTCTGTTGTAATAAACACAAAATAACTTTAATGTACAGCAGATGGTCGATATGCTCTCCATTCATTTCAACATACAATTTGGTTTTTGCTTTTTGAACAGTTTCTTGCTTGACTGTCGACGATTCGGATAAGCTGCATGATACAAACGTGCTGCTTCTATAGCATTGCCATTTGCTCTGCTATGCATGAAATGAATATCTGTCAATTCAGAATTTGTATAAAAATTAACCATTTTTCAGACAATACAAAACCAGACACTGTGTGGCAACAATTTATCGTTTTAAAGCTGAACAAAACAGTGATATTCGATATGTAATTCTAACAGATGGCCATTCACGGGCGTTCGTGGATGAACTGATACAGAGAATTAAAAACTATCAACAAACACGCCGACAATATTCATTATTTGTCGACCTTAGACATTCGTAAAGGACAAGTGTACGAACGGTTGCGTGTAAATACATTATACAATGCTCGTGAAATGAACAGTGTGCGTGCGTGCGTGCGTGCGTGCGTGCGTGCGTGCGTGCGTGCGTGCGTGCGTGCGTGCGTGCGTGCGTGCGTGTGTGTGTGTCGTTATTAGCAGAAAGAGTAAAAATGAAGTTAGAAAGATTGACATTAATTTTACAGAATCAAACATGTTTTAAAAGAGGAATGGGGACAATTTATCACTATATGCATATTAAATTAATTAACAAAATTAAAAAGAAAAAACAATGGCGTGTAGTATGATGAGGTACGGGTGAATAAAAGAAAAAGAAGAATAGTATAAAAAATATTAGGCTGGAGAGAAAGTAATCCGGGTCACGAATAAATGGCGATGTGGCGTGTTCTGTAATAATTTTTGTTAATAACTCTTATTTTCTTTTTTTGAGGTTGCCTAGCCTACATTATAATTACTGCAAGACAAGTCTTTCTGTCTATCATATATGTAGGGTAACTCCGGTATATACGCCGCAGCTAAGGGAAACTTAATTTATCGAGTACTATTTACTATGTTTAAGGCAAATAAATTGAATTATACCAATAAAAACTTTATACTGTCTACTACCATAAAAAAAATGGAAATATGAAATATTCATTCTTTGTATTTAATAAAAAAAACTTAGAAACCTTGCATTTTTGTCATATATCCCCAAGGGGAGGGTTATATGACATTCATGAGTGAAATATACGCCTTATAAAAAATTACAAATAATGTTTATAAATAAGGCAATAAAATGTCATAATAATTAAGTTATAAAATGTGTGTAAGAAATTTATTAAGATGTAAGAATGATAAACAAATTATAAAACTAAAAAATTTAAAAAAAAAAATAGAAGAGCAATAGATGCATTAAAGATTATATTGTTATATGATCCAAAAAAAGAAGGAAAAAGAACACATAAGAGATTTCGAGTTTTACAAAGTGTCTGTGCTATGGCATAAATCCCGCATGCGAACTTGCTGTATATCCTAAACAGGAGGGATATACAAGATATTAGTAGTAGTAGTAGTAGTAAGCGGGGGGTTCTACTTGAGCCCCCAATGGCACCTAGATCCTAAGATCCTTTGTACCTCCCGCTCTTTCTTTGCTAGGTGTTTTGGGGCCAGCCCTTAGCCTAGTACCAGGTTTATCAAGTCTG
The DNA here is from genome assembly GCF_048541705.1 of Temnothorax americanus. Lineage (NCBI taxonomy): Eukaryota > Metazoa > Arthropoda > Insecta > Hymenoptera > Formicidae > Temnothorax > Temnothorax americanus. The sequence goes on from NW_027509802.1 coordinate 5,914,255, forward strand.
TCACTCTAGCACTTTTCCAAAATCCTAGTGTCTTTAGGTACTTTAGTCCTAAGCTTTTGGGGGTCTTAATTAATTGCTTATGATGGCACCGTTTCTGCGCACGAGCCCCACTCGTGCGGCGGGGCGCAGTCTAAAATATACTGGTGGAAAAAATTCCCGTGTTCAGGTGGACTCGAACCCGGTACCTCGGGGTTATGAGTCTGGCGCTTTCCCACTAGACCACACTGCGCCCCTACAAGATATTAAGTTAAACAAAAAATACAAGAGCTATGCACTTGTATTTTGCTGTATTTCTTTATTTACTATCCCTCTACACTTTTATATATATATATATATATATATATATATATATATGTATCATGAAATAACCATTAAACCTTTTACATTCCCTACAGTAATCATTTTACGTAGGTCATAATATATGATCGCGCTACTTACTACGGTGAGAAATCGATACAACTCTCGACGGTTTCGTAAATATTAACAGTAAAGAACTGAAATTACAACACAATACCAATATGACATAAAGGCACATAACAGAATAATTGCGAGCGACGTACCTTCATTCCTTCTATTTTTTCTGATATCTGTGGCGTAAAACCCCGCGCGGTATAAATACCGGAGTTACCCTATGTTTATTTCAATTTGACATAATGCCAAATAAAGTGTCATTTACTATGAGCTCTTGCAGCCATGTCAAAAAGTCACCACTGAAATCTAAGATGTATGATAACATTTCTCTAGTCAAATGATCATCTGCAATTCTACAAATTTTAAGACAATAAAATAATTGTTATTAAATTACAGAATGGTTTCTGAGTGTAAGTACCACTACTCTTAGTTTTAGTTTGCTATTTATTTTTAAATAAATTACTGGCTAATTTTAAAGAAATACTTATAAAATAAGATACAAAAGCTCTCTTGAGTTCATTACTAATCTATAAAACACAAAATTTGTATTTTAAATTATTTTTTATCGCTAAAATTAGAAAAATTCTACATGGTATGTCTAGAAAGTCTTCAGTCCTATTACTCGTGTCCGAGTGTGGTGACTTCTCTTCATATACATGTGTTGCGCACGTAGATTATACACATTGGATATATATGGGATATATATGGAACCTACAGTTTAACGCCGATTCCGAACGGCTATATTCTTTTTAGAGAAGTATTCATGGCAAGAATACTCTCGGTGGAATGCCATTTGCTATTGCCTTCCGAGAGAAAAACAAGCGAATATAATTTTTTTAGTTTTAATTAATTAATAATTGATATATGTGAGTTGAAATAATTTTTATGTAACACGTGCATGGAAAGTAGCCCATTGCGTAGCCCGTGCGTGATAGACCACTTTCCACGCACTTGCAACATAAAATAGAGTATGCAAGTTGTGCGTAAAGATGAAAATTCCCGGGTGCGGAGTTGACGTACGAGCCGAAGGCTCTGACACGCTTGGCTCTAGAACACCGTGACCGCCGGGGCACGAAACCCTCGGGGCACGCGCTCCGTTTAACTGAGTAAGTAAGGAAACGATGAAAGTAGTGGTATTTCACCGGCATGTTGCCATCTCCCACTTATGCTACACCTCTCATGTCTCCTTACAGTGCCAGACTAGAGTCAAGCTCAACAGGGTCTTCTTTCCCCGCTAATTTTTCCAAGCCCGTTCCCTTGGCAGTGGTTTCGCTAAATAGTAGATAGGGACAATGGGAATCTACCGCACTTGTTGCACAAATAACTATTATATTACACGTGCGTGGAAAGCCAGTCACTCAGTGCGGGAATACAGTGAAAAATTTCATTCCTGCACAACTCATTGCCAAAACCCTCTTTATTTTCTCCAATCATTCTGTATATCTTTTCCACTAGAGTCATCTTATTTCTTACATGTTCTTAACAACATCTCGCGGCGCGCGGAAACACTCGCGAATTACCACAGCGATACTCAGACATAACCTTTTCAAATAACTGAAACGTACATAGTAAAGTCGTTGTGAACATACACAGTAAAGTGAAAAAAATAAAAAAGAATTAGCAACAAGTTACTAAGAAAAAATCAAAAATGAGTGACAAAAATATCATACCAGAAACCGATAGCGACGACCAAATAACACCTCCAGAGATAGCACAGCTTCCGAGAATGATTTTGCTTTTTTAGTAATTGTCCACTGTATAAACTTGTTATATGTATTTGTATATTTTTCTTTGGATTTTGAAGGTAAGAGATTTTCTATCGTGTTTTTTTGCAATTTGTGCTATCGGTTTCTAATGTTTTTGTCACTCATTTTTGATTTTTCAATTTGTGCTATCTCTGAAGGTGTTAGTTGGTCGTCGCTATCGGTCTTTGGTATGATGTTTTTGTCACTCATTTTTTATTTTTTCTTAGTAACTTGTTGCAAATTTTTTTAAATTTTTTTTACTCACAGTAAAGAAATATATAAATCTAATTTCTTTTTATGAATTATAAAAAACGTACAAAGCTTTCTTTCTTTCTTTTGATACTAAATATATTTCTCATCTATTTGCTCCTGTAATAAACGTTGCTTTTATCATAGGCGGAGCCCCTCCCCCCGCGCCCCCCTCCTCGCCTGCGCCCAGACTCGGGGGAGCTTCGCCCCCCCAAACCCCCCCGTATGTGCCCATTTCTCTCAACTCGGGAAGGCTTCGCCCCCCTCGCCCCCCGCAAGTCCTCCTTTAAACTTCCTTCTTTAAACTTCAAACGCACTTGTAATATAAAATAGTGTGTGTAACACGTGCGGGTTAAAAATTGGACACTCGTGCGGGTGATCGCCTTCCGCACTTCAACTTCCCGCACTTGTTACACAAGTAACTATTCCCTGTTTAAGAGAATCTTAAGTTTTTGAATGAATATAAATTATTTATATTAAAGATCTGTCTCTAATATTATATATATATATATATATATATATATATATATATATATATAAATTGTATTATTTGTGACAATATATGCTTAAATATCCGGCCACTGGGACATTTACCTTATACGCTGTTGTCAAGTTTTAAAAAGTAAATGTCAAAAGAATGAGATTTTCTCAAAATTCAGTTATTAAAGATCAATTTTTTCCTAAATTACGTGATAAACTAATTATTTTGTATAGTCTATACGTTTATTGTACATTCCAATTTACATTAATATGTTTTTTGTTTCGTTCTTGTTAGTATAAGAGTCGATATTGTAATAGATAAATTGTCAATGTACATGATGCAGTAGTGACTTGAAAAAACAACGCTTTCGAAATGCGACCAAAGTCAAGAAATGAATCAATGAATTCTTCACGATCAAGAAGCCAATCTTTTATCACAGAATCCAACTTCTGCCTAAAAGATGATAGAAAATAATAGATTCGGTAATTATGCAGAGATATGGACCATCCTCCGATGACCTTGACATATGTTGTCAAGGTCACCCTTCTGAGTGATCTTCATAAGGTTTTAGCCGTTGGTCATTGTTTGTTAAACAGTTATTAGCAAAAAATTTTAATGAATAAAATGTAATTTTCTGACACCGTATATAGACTATGTGCTTTCATCTATCTATCTATATATTATATAAAATAGAATGTCTGTATGTATGTCTGTATGTCTGTTCTTTATACACTCTGAAACTATTCGACCGATCTGGACAAACTTTTGCACAGATATTCTTTACATTCTTGCGCAAAACATAGGCTACTGCGAATCCTCGATACCAATCAGCGATTTTTTTTAAATTTTGTTTCATATATAATCTTCTAAGAGAGATAAAGTTGATGCAAAAGTGAAAAATGGTGCTGTTGATATAAGATGTTGTTTTTCTTTTTTTATATGTATACTAGCTACCCGGGCTTCGCCCAGGCGTCCTTACCGATAACCGATTTTCCAGGGCATTTTTAAAGTAAAATATCGAGGTTCTGTGTACATCGCGAGCGAGCAATCTCGAAATTCCCGAAAAAACGCCCGGGAAAACCAAGGGATGAAGTCGCTGATCGGTAAGTAAAATATCGGAAAAACGGAAATGACTCAATAGTGTAAAATTCGAATAGAAAAAGACCGGTTACGACATGTTCAATCAAAGAAAACATTTATGCGGTCCGATTTTAAATCGCCTTTAAATCAACCACTCGACGCCCGGGCAAAGCCCGGGTAACCAGCTAGTATTACAATAAAAATAATAAAAACAAGGCCAAAAACGAATAAATAAAGAGCGAGTAAAAGAAGATAGAAAAAAAAAGATAAAAAGAGATGTAAGTGAAAATCGCATTAAATAAAACATGCATGGGACAGAGAAAGCAATATTTGGAAAAATTTGAATTATTGTATAAAGGGCATAAACGATAATAGCATTGAGATTTAAATAGCATTAACGGGAATTGCATACGTAAGGCTGAGGAGCAAAAAAAAAAGAATAATTAGAGATAAAATTAAAATTAACTGTAAATAAAATATTGAAAATTATTGTAGTTCTCAGGAGTAATATACATATATATACAATATAACACAACAAAAATTAACAAAAATATAATTCATTAATATTTTACAGCTCTTTTCACTTATATTACACATTAAAAAAATTGTTATTGAGTTATTGCGTTTTAAGATTTATTATAGCGTTTACATCATTTCGCTCCAGGCATTCGCTGTTGATTCCTTGCAATGTTATGCAGCTTTGCGTCAAAAGAAGCAATATGGACATCTGTGAGATCATGTATTCATGATGTATCCATGAGGTATAACAAATCAAAGTCAACGTAGACAGAAACGATCAGATACACATCAACACATCACATGCCATATAAAATATGTACATTGGTCTGTGATAATACATATATCGATTGATCAGCATTAATTTGATATACTTAATTATAGCCATAATATGTCTCACATTTCGAAATATTAAGCGTCTCTCGAAGCAAGATGACCAGTGACCAAAATCCATTCAAGTATGATTGTAAAGTTTTAAAGTTGCTTTTATCTTTTATCCTGTGACGCACCTTCTCTTATATAAAATGCACAACGCGGCACTAAACAAACATTTGTATACTCTTAAGAAATGATTTTTACTCCACTCTGATCAATATTTAAGTTTTTAAAAGAACGAAAGAGCTGATTCAACGATAATTAATACGTGAGTCAATATTTTTAACCACCTATTATTTCCACTGTAAACATAAAAGGCATGAAAGATAAATTTTAGAGGATAAACACATGTCAGTCTTGCTTTTTTGTTTATCTAGCACGCCCATGTTTCCGAGTTAATTCGTTAATGCATGAAGATACACAATACATATACAGAAAAGTTGTGACGTCTTTCTTTCGACATCATGCGTGCTTTGCAGCTTACGCGAAACGACGTTACGAAATGCGCAAGAATGTAAATATACGCAGAAATTCATGGCATGTGCATTTGTGTCCATATGTGCTACGTACGTAAAGATCGCTAATCTCCATACGACGTGACAGAGAGATCTTGGACGTGTCACAGGTGTATAACGGATTACAGATACGATCATTCCAATAATCTTCTTGCACTAATTTCTAATAAATATCATAATAAAAAGAAATTTCAATTTTAAACAATTATAAAGCAGCAAGCATAAAAAGAGTTTGCTCAATGATTTCCCTTACGAAGTTTTCGAAATTATAAACGACAACTAAACAATATCGTATCATTACTGGACAATCTTCAAATATTTACTGCAAACCTGCAATAACTGTTGTAAACAATTAAAACGAACGTACTGTGGTAACTTTCGCAGTTTTAATTATTGCAATATTCTATTTTAAACGTGGCAAACACGTAAAACAGGGCGCATCTATCTGTCTGTCTGACCGCAAACTACTCATTCGTTAGTAGACCGAAATTTTACCAAAAGTATATGCAGTAGGGATAAAATTTCCCGGGGAGTGCCATAAAATGTGTAATTTTTCGTTACGATTTTCTGAAAACCGGTTTTTTTAATTTTTCTAATTTTTCGGGAAATAACTGACCGAATCTCAAAGAATTGTACATGAAACGGGGGTAGAATTTTACGGGGAGTGCTATAAAGTGTATAATTTTTTGTTACCGATCTTTTTGGAAGCCGGTACCAAAATTTTTCTAATTTTTCGGGAATTAAATAACCGAATCTTAAAGAATTGTATATGAAGTAGGTGTAGAATTTTTCAGGGAGTGCCATAAAGTGTATAATTTTTTGTTACCGATCTTTGGGGAAATCGGTATCAAAAGATTTTCCAATTTTTCGGAAATTAATTGACCAAATCTCAAAGAATTGTATATGAAGTAAAGGTAAAATTTTCTAGTTAAAAGTGCTATAAAGTGTATTATTTTTCGTTACCGATCTTTTTAGAAACCGATTTAGAAATTTTTCAAATTTCTCGGGAAATAACCGAATCTGAAAGAATTACATAAAATAGGGGTAGAAAAAACTAAAGAATGTAGTATCAATATTTAACGATATTAATATTTTGATTGCAGAGATTACGGTTTCCAAAAAATCGGTTATGAAAAATTATACACATCACCGCCATCCCCGAAAAATTTGAAAAATTTTGAAACACGTTCCACCGGTACACCCGCGCAACGCGCGGGAAAAATAATATATAACTCTATCATACTATAATATAAAATCTGACTGTTTGTCTGTCTGTCCGCGAACTACTCATTCGTTAATGGACTGTATCTCAAAGAATTGTATATGATGTAGGGGTAGAATTTTCCGGAAATTGCCATGATGTAGTTAATTTTTCGTTACTGATGTTTTGGGAAATTACCGCGGTTCAGAAAAAAATTAAATTTTTCATTAATGTATTGATTTTCTTAAAACTGGTGCCAAAAACATACTTATAATATAAAACCCGACTGTTTGTCTGTCTGTCGCAAACTATTCATTCGTTAATGGACCAAATTTTAAAGAATTATATATGAAGTAGGGGTAGAACTTTCCGGGAATTGCCATAAAGTATATAATTTTTCATTATCAATTTTTTGGAAATCGGTTCCAAAATTTTTCCAATTTTTCGGGAAATAATTGACTGAATCTTAAAGAATTATATATGAAGTAAAATTAGAAAGAACTAAAAAATGTAATAGAATTAAAAAAATTGCTAATAGTAAAAGAGTTTCCGATTTCTGTTTAAAAAAAATGTACGTGATTGCTCCAATTTCCGCAAACTTTGAGATATCAAGCTAACTGCTAAAGTTTTTTTTATGGATAATTTTTTGTTACCGATTTTTTAGAAACCGGTTTGGAAATTATTCAAATTTCGAGAAATAATAAGTATTAATTGACCGATTTTCTTGAAACCAGTGCTAAAATTTTTTTAATTTTTAAAGAATAAATTTAATTTTTCATTAATAGATAATTTTTTATTAATGGATAGATTTTCTTGAGACCGGTGCCAAAATTTTTTTAATTTTTTGTTGATAAAACTGGTACCAAAAGATTACTAATTTTATGGGGATCGCTACTTTGGAGTTGAAAATTGGGTTTTATGGGGTTCTATTGGTGCCCCTAATTAATGGGTGAGTTTGTGGAGAAGCGCGGGCTCAAAATCTAGTTCATTGAAATTCAAATTTCCATTTGTCATTTTGGTTAATCTCTTGCGACTGACATAACTAATAAATAATACGTTCGGAATATAAAACCGGTTGAAATATTCTTAGTGATGATGCACCTGACGTCCTTGTAATCAAACCCGCTTTTTATCTATTTTCCTCTTGACATATCGTTAAGATAATGAGTGGCAGCTCACAACTTTGTATATTAAATCGATGCACTGTCCATCATCTTTCGTCAATCAATGAAAAATTATCATAACACACAAATCCAGATAAAAACCTGAGTAAAAACACTTACGTGAAAAATTGTCTGGTATATTTATTTAGTTGCGATATCGTAGCGCAAATCTATCATACCCTGGGTTCCGTAAAGCGCATATGCGCGCATGTATCTATAGTATATGTAACGTTTACTTAAGGGCGGCGGTGTGGTCTAGTGGTAGAGCGCCAGACTCGTAATCTGAGGAACCAGGTTCGAGTCCACTAGAGCCATGAATCATAGAAGAGTTTTTTTCCGAAAAAAACCGCGTCTCTTCGTGCAAGATGCGGAGAAAACTGGGCTCCGTCTTTCGGAAGAGACGTTAAACCCTTGGTCCAAAGGAGGAAACAGTATAAAGTAGTGGATGAATTAGAGGTTAGGGTTGGGTACGTTCCTTCAAAACGCCCTAAGGCCCCTTGGGGTATAAGTAAAATTCTTTATCCTTTTTTTATGTAACGTTTACTTATGTTATAAGGCGAAACTTTCGAAAACGTCCATGCTCAGATTTAGATGAAATTTTGTGAATAGGTTCCTTTTAGATAGAAAACACATATACTAAAAGAATTTTTTGCGACTCCAAAGTTTAACAACTTTTTTAACATTTTTAACTTACTGCCCCCGCACATACATTTTCCACGCGAAACAAACCAAAACAGCTCTCAAGTAATGTAAACAACCATAAAGTCATACATAAAGTACAAATATATTAGTTTATATACAAAACAAATAAAAAAATTATATATATATTATGAAACATTATATATTCTTTAATTTTCTGAATACACATATTTTATATCATCTAGTAATACATAAAATGGATCTTCTTTATTTCTTTTTATTGTATATTGCCACAAATATTCACACAAATGATCAACTAACTTATCTTGTTTAATACCACCTCTACTTAAACGAGCTTGTAAAGCGCGCCACGAATCTATGTGGCACCTCGTTTCGCGTGGATAGTGTATGCGTGGAGGCAGTAGGTTCCGCCCCCCTGGGGGCTCCACTTTTTTCGGTAAAGCAGAGTATACAGCAAAATATATAAACTAATATATTTGTACTTTGTGTATGATTTTATAGTTGTTTACATTACTTGAGAGCTGTTTTGGTTTGTTTCGCGTGGAAAATGTATGTGCGGAGACAGTAAGTTAAAAATGTTAAAAAAGTTGCTAAACTTTGGAGTCGCAAAAAATCCTTTTGGTATATGTGTTTTTTATCTAAAAGGAACCTAATCACAAAGTTTCACCTAAATCTGAGCATGGACGTTTTCGGAAGTACAGCCGTGAGGGGTAACTTCGGGTGGACGACTGCAACGTTTTCTTGCAACGTTTTCTTTTGACGTAGAACTACGTTTTTCCCGGAGAGTGAGGGGTAATTTCGGGTGCACAACTGCAACGTTTTCTTGTAACGTTTTCTTTTTCTCGAAAAGTATTAAAAGAAAATATACTTTATTATAGTGTTTTTGATAGCTCTCGATGTGAGCTAAATGTTCCTGCAATATATTTTGGTGGTTTTTTTAAACCGATTTTCTTAAAATGGAATTATTATAAGAACCTGACGTCTGTCTATATGTTTGTCTGTCTGTCTGACCGTGAACTACTCATTCGTTAATAGACCAAATTTTAAAGAATTATATATGAAACAGGGGTAGAATTTTCCGGGAATGGCGGTAGTGGGGTTAATTTTTCGATAACAATTTTTTTTAAACCGGTTGAGTAGTTTTCGATACCAATGTGTTTCTTATGTTCTAAAAGGTCGAAATATCGCATTAAAAAAAATGCAAAATTGCTAATAATAAAGGGGTTACCAATTTTTGTTTAAAAAAACAGCCAAACTTACCAAAATTTCTATAACTCAAGAATTGATTAACTAAATTTAAAAGAATTATATATGAAATAGGGGTAGAAGAAACTGAACAATAAAATAGAATTAATAAAAATTGTTTTATTTACTTTACCATTGTCTAAAAAAAATCATCGAAAACTAAAAAAATAAACGAGTACAGTAACAACTGTGCCGCACAACGACGTAGAACTACGTCAACTGTCACTATTTCATGTTAAATTATTCAGCGAAGAAAATACTTTATCCGAAATATAATATCCGGGATCTAGCATTTTATCTAATACATGCTCTAATAAGACAACTATCTTAAGAAAAATTTGGTAAATTTTTCAATATTTAACTTACGATATCTCGATAATTGTTTGTCGGAGAGAAAAGTGATACAGGATTTTTTGACTTGATTTAGGAATATGCTGTTGCAATATAGTGCCCAAAAATAAAATATATTATTATATAAATTATGTAACAATATACATAAGTGTTTACAAAATATCTCAGTGAATTTTTAACGAAAGAGAGCTTTATTATAATGTTTTAAAAATATCTCAACAAAGGCTATAAGAATATGCAATAAAAAATAAGGGTCCAATTTAAAAAATTCAAAGTGACCCTGATTTGACTTTAACAACGCCACCTAAGATCAAACTGATCAGTAAATAGATCTCTTGAAACTCTATAACTTTTATCTATAACATTTTTTTCTGAAATGCGTAGTTTCCGAGATATATTTAGGGGTTTCCATACTTTTTGTACACCCTGTATATATAGAATAAATTCGCCAAGACGAACAAGTGTACATGAAATTCACTCAAAAATAATATTATATAGGTAATCAAGATCTAGTCCTGATCGATTACGGTGTTTTCCTTGTAATTTAATTGTGTATCATATGTACGGTCGTATTTTCAATTATTTACAATTTTAAAAAGTTTTAAACATTAATAAACAATTTGGTGGGATAGCCCATTATGCCCCGCATAAAATGCATAATAATAAGGAAAACTCACGCTTTCAATAAAACAATAATTTCATCCTTTTAAACTATTATTTTGCAGTAAAACTCTTGCATATAATGACTTATTCTCTTTTGATCTATTTCAAATCAAGAGTACAAGTAGAAGGTGTTACCGAGTGACAAATCAAATAAAAATTTTAAATAAATTTTAAAATTATTTTTCTATCATCCGCTTCTGAGAGATCAAGATTGAGACCATGCATTATTTTTTAGTTATTTAAACATATTTAAAAATTATCTTGTATATTTCCAAATGCACAAAAAGCAATCAATCGTCTTTTTAATAAAATAATAATATTTTGATCATTATCAAATATAATATTCCCCTTGACCGATACAATAAAAAAAAAAAAAAAAATAAAACGATACACGTCGCTCTGCCCTGCGTTCGAAAACTTTACTTGGGTGCACACCGCATCATTCTATCTTTGTTATTTACTAAAAGTTGAACAAGGACAGAATGATGCTGTGCATCCGAGTGAAGTTTTCGAACGCAGCCCTATACGCGTGCAATGTAATCCATGCGCATGCGCAGTGTGACAAGCTGGACGTGCGTGCGTAGACGCACACGCCAAATATGGCAATCTCCATAATCCAGATATATTTCCTAAAATTTCATTGATATGAAAATGTGTGCAGGTGTCGCAGAGGTGTCGTAATACTATTTTAATGACAACAAATTAATTGTCTGAATGAATATAACGAGACAATGGACAAGTCATAATTATTATATCGTGAGATTCATGTGAAATGCTATTTAATTTTACATATCAAAATATATATATGTATAATTATATTAAATAAATAATTATCAGTAAACTAAAATTAGCAAATTAAATCGTTAAAATAACTGTAATCTCGAAAAAACGTAATGATATTATCCGTAATGATATTATTTATACTACAACTTATCCTACATATAACATATTTCATTTAAAACTAATCGACCTATGAGCGATACCATTTGTTTTTAATTTATATTTATTTATATTTATATTTTATTATATATATATATATATATATATATATTTATTTTATATTTTATTATATTTATATATATATATATATATATATATATATATTATTTATTTTATTATTTAAAACAAAATTGGCTTTCACCACACATCCTTTTTTTAGATCACTAGACACTACAGACGCGCGCTTTGCGCGCGCTATTTAGCTTTAACATTATGCTATTATACTATTACACTATTAACCCTTGATACGCACAACTGTCAAAATATACAATGACAGCTGCAAATGAAGTAAGCGCAGCAAGAGAACCAATCGACATCGCGGAAAAGTGACAACAATACCTATGACATGCCCTTTTTAGAAGATTTAGCTTTAACATTATGCTATTATACTATTACACTATTAACCCTTGATACGCACAACTGTCAAAATATACAATGACAGCTGCAAATGAAGTAAGCGCAGCAAGAGAACCAATCGACATCGCGGAAAAGTGACAACAATACCTATGACATGCCCTTTTTAGAAGAGGACTAGACACTACAGACGCGCGCTTCGCGCGCGCTATTTAGCTTTAACATTATGCTATTACTATGACACTATTGACCCTTAATACACACAATTGTCAAAATATACAATGACAGCTGCAAATGAAGTAAGCGCAGCAAGAGAACCAATCGGCATCGCGGAAAAGTGACAACAATACCTACGCCATGCCCTTTTTAGAAGAGGATCCTTAGCGAGTGAAATATATACACACATACAAACATTTAAAAAAAAAATGATTTTTCAACGTTTTTGAACATTCTGAACACATTGCCATAAAAAACTAAAAAAAATAGCACCGGTTTTAAAAAAATACGTCCATTACTAAAAAATTAAACTCATCGTCGCCATCCCTAAAAAATTAGAAAAAAAGTGATGGGGCAAAAATACCTGTTTTTTTCGCCCATTTTTTGGACCTCAAATTTCAAACTTTTTTTATGCTAAATAGTACTGTTATAATGAGACATTAATCCCAGAAAAATTTTTAAATAAACAGAGGCACGGTTTCGGAGATATGAAAGGGTGAAAATGATGATTTCTCATAATCCATGAAAGTACATGAAACTCTTCAAGAGACCATGCCAATGAATAAAATATATATAACGAAGTGAAACATATCGTTTCTTATAAATTTTTTTACGCCGGATTCAAATATGACCTTAGTTTTCGTCTAGCATAAAAATTCCCCGAGATAGATGGAGTTGAAGTGAAACTTGACACCGCCTCTCACGGATCGGGCTGCTTTTTTACTGTGAGTCCCCTTGCCTCTCACATATTGAGGTCCCACCAACAATGCAACATGTAACGTACAGGTTAGTTGTAATTTCCTACTCAACAATATAAATGCAATATAACACATGTGTATACTATATATTATACTTTATTGGATACAATATTTTTAATAATTTTAATATTAATAATTTTGATAACTTTTACTTAATGTTTCAAAACATCGTAATAAAAAAATTGTACTGTGTATATATTTTATTTTAATTGGCGCAACTTTGTAATATCATTATTTTTTTTAGATTTAAATAATAAGATTATAACATACATTAATTCTCAATATACATATATTAGTTAATATACCATTGGTTAAAATTATTCCATGCTTTTCAATGTTTCTAAATCTATTTTTATATAGCATGATATAAACGGTAGCAAAACAGCAGAATACACATACTATTATATAATCCAGTGATACTACAATGATGCAACCAATGTGCAACGTGGTAGACAATGTGCGACAAGGTCTTTTTCACATGTAACTTGTGACATATTACGTAACGCAATAGACTTTACCGTATTTGAATAACAGAAGGAGAGAGGTATCTATGGCGTACACATCGCGAGACGTAGACTCTTCAAGGATGAGATAGACTGTCGATAATGTATGTTGAATATCTTATAGCAAATTCGGAAAACACGCGCCTTTCTGGCTCAAGTTCTAATGTTATAAAAAGACTGCTACATATATAAATTATCTAAATGTAAAAGCACAATAGAAAAATTTTGACCGATAAAATATCCATTATACATTTCACTAAAAATAATAATAATATTAATATTGGACATTTTATTAAAATATTATCAAAATTATTATATGATACCATTTTTGTATTGTTTTTTTTTATAAAAAAATAAAGTTTAAAGAAATAAGAAAAAATTGCTTATATATAAATACAATAATCGTACATAAAATATGATTATTATGTATAATTACATATTTTTATATAATATGGCAATTTACTTTTTGTAAAAAAAAAAACAACACAAAAGTTATTTTTCCATTATTCTTCTTATTTTTTTGTATATACGTACAGATATTATACGGGTGACGGCTGGTCTAGTGGGTAGAGCGCCAGATTCGTAATCCGGAGAACCGGGTTCGAATCCCGCTAGGCCACTGATAACTTTTCTCTCAGCAAATACGCTGCCCCCCATCTAGCGGAGATAGAATGGAAGGTATTTAAGTATCCCTAGATGAAAAACTGGGCTCCGTCTTTCAGAAGAGACGTTAAACCGTTGGTCCACAGAAGGGCTCGGATAAGGTTGGGTACGTCCCATTAAAAACGCCCTTTAAGGCCCCTTGGGGTATATAAAGTAAAATTCTTTAGATAAAATAAAAAAAAAGTAAACGCTCGTGTGTCAAAATAAACTGTAAGAATAAAGGCCAACAATCGAGCATAGACGTGGATGTCAAATTAAAGTTCGTTTATTAACATAAGTATGTGTAGAACGGGACGTTTCGACCGCACAGGGTTTTCTTCAGCTAATACAAATTAAAAAATTACATAAAGTCGCGCAATATAATCAGTAAACCCGTAAACAGTAAAAAGAAACAAATTCGATGGAAATAACAAAGTCATCCGGAGTTACATCTTACATGAGAGCATTCTAATAATAAAATATAAAATTGTATATATGTATATAGATTTCTGTAGAGTCAATTGTGCAATGTAAAATTGTATATATGTAAATTCGCAAGTCAGTAATCCGAGGTAAATCCATGATTATTCTTCGTTGATTGGCGAGAACGAACCAAGTCAGTTGTTAAAAGGCGTTTAATCTTAAGTCCGACAACGGTGTGGTCAAGTTTAAACTACGTTCTGAAATTTGATGTCTCGATAATGGGAGGACGCTTATGTGGTTTATAAATTCTCCATATGGACTTACAAATTGCAGAATTATGTCGTGGCCCGATGTTTCGCGCTCTCACGGTCGATGTTTTCTCCTTTCTGTCTCAAATACTAATGGCAAGCATGCTCCGTAGGTTAACAACAAGGTTAGTCTTTGAAATAATAAATAGTTAGATGTCGGTGAGTTCGCTGAGAATACGACTCATCCAGATACTCTGTGTCCTTGTTCAAATTAATGCCTTTCTTTTGTTCTTTGATATGTAACATTTCCGAGATGAGTCTTTTATAATAGTTAGATTCCGTATCCATTATTTTAATGTTATCCCAATCAAAGGAATGGTTAAATTCCTTAATATGTTCGGAAATGACCGAGTGTCTGGATAAGTCCATTTTCATGTTATTTTTATGTTCGCTCATTCTAGTTTTTAATTGCCGCTTTGTCTGTCCTACATAGGAGGCCTCGCAATCCTTACATGCAATCTTATAAACAACGTTACTATTGATGGCTAGTGAGTTCTTGTCCTTTTGTGCTTTAATTATGCTATTCATTTTGTTAAGGCATCTATAGCCTATTATGTGTTCCCTTCTATTCCCTTTTTTTTGAACGTTCTGTCATGGATCCCTATTGAATAGTAATGTTGCTTTTTCAGATATGTTGTTGACGAACGGGATTACTATAAATTTTCTATCATCGCTGAAATCTATTGTATTGTTTCCATTGTTTTTAAGTTTTCATTAAACAATTTGTCAAGCCTGATGTTTATTTTATCAAAAATTAGTTTTAAGGGATAACCGTTGTCCAATAATATTTCGATGATCATTTCTAAATTTTTCTTGTGAAATATAGGGTGAGATAAAAGAATTGCTCTGTCCACTAGACTGTAGATAGTGCCGATTTTGTGGCACACAGGATGATTTGAGAAATATGATAAATATCTACCCGAGAACGTTTTCTTGTGAAACCAATCAATTTGTATGGCGTTCTATTACTTGCAGCGACAGATCTAAGAAACTTAGACAACGGTTATTCTCGTATTCTATCGTGAATTTTAGGCACTCGTGATAGCTGTTGAAAGTTTCAAGGATACAGTCTATCTTGTCGACGGTGCGGTCATAAAAATGTCATCAACATATCTGCGGTAAATGGACAAATGTAAATTTAAGGAGTTAAGCGTTTTTTGTTCTAAGTCTTGCATGACAACATCAGCAATTATTGGGGAAAGTGGTGATCCCATTGGTGATCCATGGGTTTGTTTGTATATTACACTGTTAAATGTAAAAAAAGTTGACGAAAAAACAAATTCTATCGTCGTGATAAATTCTTTTTTGGAGAGAGAGAGATACCTTCGTTCTTTTTTTAATATAAACCCATCTGTTGCTGATGCTCTCAAGTGCCAGACCTATGGGAACATTCGTGAAGAGAGAAACTACATCCAGCGATACTAACACTTCGTTGCTCAAAATCCTTTTACCTGAGAGTTCGCTATACAAGTCAAAACTGTTATTGACATGACTGTCAGTCTTAGGTATGCTTTCAGAAATGATTTTGTGTAAATAATTAGCAAAGCCATAAAGCGCAGTGTTTACGTAAGAGACAATTATTCTATAAGAATAGTTTTCCTTATGGATTTTTGGAAGACCATAGGCTTTGGGGAGAAGTGAGTCACTTGAGCGAAGAGAATATACCTCCTTTTTAGAAATGTATTCTTTCTTTGCCCATATTTTTAATAAGTTGTTTAATTTATTTTCTATGTTTTTTGAAGGATCTTTTACAACGGAATACGTACTAGTGTCCTGTAACGCGTCTTCCATTTTCCGTATATATGAATCTTTATTCATGGCCACTGTGACATTCCCTTTATCCGCACGTGTAAAAATAATGTTCGGATTCTCATGACCGAAATGTTGAGAAAATTTATACATTTCAAGAATTTTATCGTTCGTGATATTTTTTTGTAGAGTAGTGTGTAGAAAACGATGGAACTGTGGGATAAAGTTATTTCGTATCTTGTGAGATTCCTTACGTTACACTGTTTTGTATTACCCTCCACATCTTTTATAAATTCATGAATAGCTTTCTTTTTATTTAAGCTGATTGGAAGGCAAAAATTGCCACCTAGTTGTAGAAGGTTTGTGACCTCTGGAGGGATAACCGTATCTGAAAGATTTATAAACCATTTTTCGTTCATATGGCTTAAAGGATCACTTGTGTTATTAGTGAAATTTATGGGATCGATATAAGGACAAAATTCTTTATCCTTTTACAGAGATTATACAAGATAATAACATTTAAACACTAATATAAAGTAATTTTATATAATAAATTAAAATTTATAATTATATAAATATGTATATACAGGGTGTTAGGTAATAAGTGGACCACTTCTCGTGGACAGGAAGAGCGAATTAAATTGAGTCAAAACGTTCTTCATCGTGCTGTAAGTTTCTCAATAACTAATGAGAAATGAAAATAAGCGAATTAATCAGTGTGCATCAATTTGACGAGAATAAGAGGCAGCCCAACGTTTACGTTATTATGTGCATGGCCAAATATTGAGAGGAGCGCTTTATAAACAATAATAGCTATGAGTATCACTCATATATAGTTAATAATTTTTGTTATGAACATAGCGTTCCTCCCAAGTCCCAATGTCTCGCCGCGGCCTAGCAACGTAAACGTTGGGCTGCTCCTTCTCGTCGAATCGCACGAACGCATCCTGATTCGCGTATCTTTATTAATTATTTTCTCATTAATTATTAAAATACTTACAAAACGGTAAAAGACTTTTCAATTCAATTTTACCCGCTCTAGCTGCCCACGATCAATAGTCTGCTTATTACTTGACACCCTGTACACTAAAAAAAATCCAAGTCTAAATAATCGGACAATTCGTTCAAAAATTAACAAACAGACAATCCGACACTTTTAATCGGAATAATTAAAAAGCCGATCAATTATCAATGATATCCGGCTATCATTGATTGGACATTATTCTAATTTTGATCGGCTTTTTATAATTCCGATTAAAAGTATTGGATTATCCATTTGTTAATTTTTGAACGAATTGTCCGATTATTTATTTCTCTAAGTATATGTATACACACATGTAAGATACCTGATACCACATGGTATTTCCAAGGAAATGATATGATAAACAAACTTGTATTAAGTAGTGTATTATCACATTATTTATTATATTTTTATTTAATTTTAGATACATTGTAACGATGCACCCCGTGCGCTAAGCATCGTTCCCGGCTAACGACCGCCGGATGCCGCCCGACCGACGACCAGTCGGGCGAAGACCAGGGCGCGGTGAGCCCACATTTTTAATGTAATTTCAAACGCACCGTGTGCGCGGGCCAAGCGCGGCACCCGTGCCTTCCGACGAGCGACGACGGCAGCCGAGCCGCCCCGAGGACGAGCGCGGCGCCGCGCCACCCCACCACAGCGCGACGATCGGCGCTCCTCGCGAACCCGCCGCGCCGGGCGGGTATATAAACCGCCGCTCCGGCGAAAAAGAAAGACTTCGTCGAAAAGCTCCGCTTCTTCCAGACGAAACCTATCCCGACTCCCAGGGAACACACCAAACGAGGTCCGGTGCTCCGAGTCTCGACTGAGAGCTCTCAGGTGTTCCCGCACTCCTTCAAACCTAACCCCGAAGGCACGGTTACGCGGGGTCAAGCGCGCTCGGCCTCGCAACGAGGGCTCTCGCTGCCGCCGCCTCGGGGCCGGAGCTCCGGAAATCTTCCTACGCTACGCGGTCCCGCACGCATATCATCGCGATACCGCGACATCCGCGAGCCTCCTGTAAATATACCGCGTCCGCCTACATGTAATATACCGAGCCCGTGGAATACGTCTATGTAACGCTACCGCGTTCGTCGTTAAATACCGCGCCGTTATCAAGTGCAAAGGCACTTCCTGTAAATATACCGCGTCCGCCTATATGTAATACGTCTATGTAATATACCGAGCCCGTGGGATACGTCTATGTAACGCTACCGCGTTCGTCGTTAAATACCGCGCCGTTATCAAGTGCAAAGGCACTTCCTGTAAATATACCGCGTCCGCCTATATGTAATACGTCTATGTAATATACCGAGCCCGTGGAATACGTCTATGTAACGCTACCGCGTTCGTCGTTAAATACCGCGCCGTTATCAAGTGCAAAGGCACTTCCTGTAAATATACCGCGTCCGCTTATATGTAATACATCTATGTAATATACCGAGCCCGTCGAGTAACGATACCGCGTTTGTCATCAAGTGCATCCGCACTACCTCATCGTTGTATATATCGCGTCAGTTCGGGCATATAATTAAACTGTGAATAAAACTACTGCATGTCTCACTAAATTGATTATTGTCTCTGGGCCTGTCATCGGACTCCTGATCCCGCACACCAGTCCGCGTTCGATAAAGTCAGGCCGTTACAACATAGATGTTATATAGATGTAACATTTATAGATCTCCAGAAGGCATATGACACCGTACCTACAAAAAAGTTATGGGAAGTACTGGAACAATCCAATATTAATCATACTCTAATTAAAACCTTACAAAACTTGTATGGTGGAAAAAAATCGAGAGTCAAGATCGGAAAATATTTATCTAAAGAACTTACGGTGATGAAAGGACTAAGCCAAGGCTGTTTTGTGTATCTCCGTCGCTCTTCAAAATATATATAGCAAAAGCCCTGCGGCAATGGAAAAAGAAATGCTCGGGTATAGGAGTATGGGAATAGAACTCAATGGTATCTGTCTTTACACTTTACAGTTTGCCGACGACCAAGCTGTAATAGCCAATTATAAAGAGGATATGGAGTATATGGTGAGAAAACTCATTGAGAAGTACGGAAAATGGGGATTAACAGTAAACATCGAAAAAACTAAGTATTTGTGTATTAGCGCGGAGTATGAGAACCTAAATTTGAAAAATAACACTACTATAACTGCCTGTTCAAGTTATAAATACTTAAGTTCAACGTTTAACAGAGAAAAAACAGACGATAAAGACATCCGGAACAGAATTATATCAGCCAGAAAAGCAATAGGGTGTTTGAATGGTATATTCTGGAGTAAACACATAACAAAAAAAGGTGCAAATTACAAACTTGCACATTGCTTCCTCATTATTACACGAAGCTTATTTTATTTAATGTATAAATTTAATGTATATGAGGAAGCTTTAATTTTATTTAATGTATAATTATTAGTATTTATTTTTTTGGCTTCCTCATAGAGGAAGCTTTGTGAGCAAAGGGTTCTACTTGCACACTTAAAAAATATAAAGAAGCCCGACATCTCAATATTTGCGGAAGTTAGAGCAAATTTACCGAAATTTCTATAACTCCAGAACTAATCAACCAAATCTTAACGAATTATATATGAAATATAGAGGTAGAAAAGACTGAAAAATATAATAAAATTAGAAATAGATCGATATCTCCAAATTTGCGGAAATTAAAGCATAAACAAACATTTTTGCAAATTCAAAATTTTATTAAAAAAGAACCCCTTGATTATTAGCAATTTTTATTAATTCTATTATATTCTTCAGTTTTTTCTACCCCTATTTCATATATAATTCGTTAAGATTTTGTTGATTAGTTCTGGAGTTATAGAAATTTTGGTAAATTTGGCACATACACACACACATACACACACACATACATACATACAGACATTTTTTTAAATTGCAATTTTTCGACATTTTAGAACATTCTGAACACATTCAAAAAAAAAAAAAAAAAAAAAAAAAAAAAAAAAAAATTTTTCCTCTATGAAGAAGCAAAAAGAGAAAATACGGTATATATACGAAACTATGGTAAAAAGTACGCTGTTGTATGGCTCCGAAACTTGGAGGATCACTCAAAGAAACAAAAAAAATTGGAAACTGTAGAGATGGAAGCCTTCAGAAGGATAATGGAAATATTTAGAAGAGACAGAAAGAGAATTAAGGAAGTGAGAGCGTAGGTAGGAAGAGAGGACACAATAATAAAAGATATTGAGGAAAAACAACTTATGTGGTATGGTCATGTTCAACGAATGGGCGATCACCGACTTCCCAAGCAAATTCTATGGACACCTTCAGAAAAAAGGAAAAGAAGTAGACCTAAGGAGAGCTGGTCTCAAGGAATTAAGAAGGCAATGAGTGCGAGAAATCTGGAAAAGGGCCAATGGAGCGAAAGGAAAGAATGGAAACTAGGCATCGCACAACGTCGCAGAACGTTTTAACCCGATAATAATAATAATATTTAATTTTATAAAGATTTAACTTGTATAAACAAACTTAACCTCTAACTACTAGCCAAATATGACATGTGAGCAATAGAGCATACCAGCGCCAGCGTGATAACGTCGTGCGTGATATCCAATGAGGGTACAGCGATGAGCGAAAAAACTGTACGTTCTGTCGGAGCCCATAGAGACAACTGGAAATCACTAAAATTATCCACGCAAATGCATATCATTGGTTAATCAATTTCCTCTGTAACTCAGTCGATAGCCCCAATAAGAGAACGTATAAATAAAGTATATCGTTTTTCGCTTTTTTATTAACACAATAATTAATGATAATTATACGCTATAAACTTTGCTTGATCAATAAGAAACTTATGTACGGAAGCACGTATCAAAGTATGTTGTAGTTATCGAGAACTAAGGTAACAAAGATTCGGCCTCGGTGAAACGCATACTTCCTCGTCTTCGCCAACTTTCGGTTGGCAGCAGTCGGGAATAAAAAAAAGAATAATATATATATATATATCTTATACATATATAATTATATATATACCTATATATATATTTTGCTTCCTCATAAAGGAAGCTTTGTTTTCGTAAATTCGTATATGAACCTTTGATCGCGTATAAAGTTGGCTCTAATCGACCAAATTTAAAAGAATTATATATAAAATAGGGGTAGAAGAAACCAAAGAAAAGATTGTTTTTTGAGTTTTTAATGTCAATATGTTCAGAGTGTTCTAAAAAAAATGTCGGTATGTGTGTATGTATGTATGTATGTATGTATGTATGTATGTATGTATGTATGTATGTATGTATGTCTGTGCCAAATTTACAACAATTTCTACAACTCCAGAACTGATCAACCAAATCTTAACAAATTATATATGAAATAGGGATAAAAAAGACTGAAGAATATAATAAAATTAACAAAAATTGTTAATAATAAAAGAGTTGCCGATTTTTGTTGAAAAAAATTACCAAGTTTACCGAAATTTTTTAATTTTATTATATTCTTCAGTCTTTTTTTTTTTTTTTTTTTTTTCTATTTCTATTTCATACATAATTCTTTAAGGCCGGTATTCATAGTCGGGTCTTATAATATCCAAGATCGTCTCGAGTATAGTCTTAAGGCGTCATCAGCCAATCAGAGAGCCGTATATTAGCATCTTATCTATATATATAAAGGAAGATGTCCTGACTGACTCACTCACTCACTCACTCAACAACGCCCAGCCCAAACCCCTGAACCGAATTTATACCAAAAGTATATGAAATAGGGGTAGAATTTTCCGGGAAGTGCCACTATGTGTATAGTTTTTTGTTACCGGTTTTCTGGAAACCGGTTTTTCTAATTCTTCTAATTTTTTGGGAAATAATTCACTGAATTTCAAAGAATTGTAGATCAAACAGGGGTAGAATTTTCCGGGGAGTGCTATAAAGTGTATAATTTTTCGTTACCGATCTTTTTGGGAACCGGTATTCGACATTTTTTCATTTTTTCGGGAAATAATTGACCGAATTTCAAAGAAATATATATGAAACAGGAGCAGAATTTCCCGGGAAGTGTCATAATGTGTATAGTTTTTTGTTACCGATTTTCTGGAAACCGGTTTTTCTAATTTTTTTTAATTTTCGGAAAATAATTAACCGAATCTCAAAGAATTGTATATGAAACGGGGGTAGAATTTTCCGGGAAATGTTATAAAGTGTATAATTTTTCATTACCGATTTTTTTCGAAACCGGTATCAGAAATTTTTCAAATTTTTTGGGAATTAATTGACCAAATCGCAAAAAATTATATATAAAGTAGGGGTAGAATTTCCCGGGGAGTGCTATAAACTGTATAGTTTTTCGTTACCGATCTTTTTGGGAATTGGTATCTTTTTGGAAATTTGTTTTGAAAGTATTGTATATGAAGTAGGGGTAGAATTTTTCGGGGAGTGTTATAGAATGTATAATTTTTCGTTACCGATCTTTTTGGAAATCGGTATCCGAAAGTAGTATTGACTGTGAAATTTAATAACGTCAAAGGTAGCACTAAATAAGTTTTCAGTAATCAATTAATTGCTCGCAACAGTCACAAATTGAAGTGACTGATTTATCAGTTTTGACATATAATATGTGAAAGCAGCAACTTCATAACATAACACAGACAAATGACATAGACACTACGCGGTGCATCGTCGTATATTTTCGCGTTATTAAGATTCAACATCGACCTCTATATCTAGGGCAGCGACATTATCCTTTGGTTTACCCTTGAAACTTGGTGACATTTATGAGTATATGTTCGGCTCAGAAATTCGAGTTCAGAAGTTCGAGCCGAACATACTCATAAATGTCACCAAGTTTCAAGTTAATCGGCTTCTCACATTCTATATAGATAAGTTGATAATTTCACTCAGTATATGTCAGTTGTTAGTAAATGTCAAAAGAAATATATGAAAATGGAAAGTAATCTAAAGAAAATGGATATTGAGGAAAAAAAACAAGGGTAAAAAAATTAAAAAAATCTATATATAAAAAAATGAATGTATGTATGTGTATGTAAGTATGTATGTCCTTTATGCACTCTTAAACTATTCGACTGGTTTTGAAAGTATTGTATATGAAGTAGGGGTAGAATTTTCCGGGGAGTGTTATAGTGTATCGTTTTTTATTACCGATTTTTTTGGAAATCGGTATCCAAAATATCCCCAATTTTTTCGGAATATAATTGATTGAATTTTAAAGAATTGTATATGAATCAGGGGTAAAATTTTCCGGGGAGTGCTATAGAGTGTATAGTTTTTCGTTACCGATCTTCTTGGGAACCGGTATCCAAAATTTTTTCAATTTTTCAGGAAATAATTGACTGAATCTTAAAAAATTGTATATAAAACAAAGGTAGAAATTCCCGGAAAGTGCTATAAACTGTATAGTTTTGTGTTACCAATTTTTTTGAAAACCGGTATCCAAAATTTTTCCAATTTTTCGGGAAATAATTGGCCAAATTTTAAAGAATTGTCCACATTATAAAGAAAATTTAATTGTTTTTCTCCTTCAAATCCTTCAAATTTTAAATATGTGTATAATTTTTTGTTACCGATTTTTTGGAAACCAGTTTTTCTAATTCTTTCAATGTTTCGGGAAATAATTGACCGAATCTCGAAGAATTGTACATGAAGTGAGGGTAGAATTTTTCGGGGATTGCCATGATGTGTATAATTTTTCGTTACCAATCTTTTTGGAAATAGGTATCAGAAATTTTTCCAATTTTTTGGGAATTAATTGACCGAATCGCAAAGACTTATATATATATAGTAGGGGTAAAATTTTACGGGAAGCGCCATGATGTATACAATTTTTGTTACCGATTTTTTTGGAAACCAGTTTTTTTAATTTTTTCAATTTTTCGGGAAATAATTGATGATTGAATCTCAAAGAATTATACATGAAATTGGGACAAAATTTCCCGGAAAGTGCTATAAAGTGTACTATTTTTTGTTACCAATCTTTTTGGAAACCGGTTCCAAATGACCAAATCCCAAAGAATTGTATATAAAAACAGGGAAGGAAAGAAAGAGGGGGAGAGGGAGAAAGAGAGAGAGAGAGGGAGGGAGAGGGAGAGAGAGTAAAAGAGATAGAGGGAGAGAGGAAGAGAGGGAAAAAAAGAGAGAAAGAGAGAAAGAGAAAAAGAGGGCGGGGGAGAGAGAGAGAGAGAGAGGGAGAGAGAGATTATTTGCGTGTTTTACTACATATGTCCTCCGTGGCGAAGCCCGGGTAACCAGCTAGTATATATATATATATATATATATATATATATATATATATATATATATTAATCTGCGTGGAAGACGATTGGAGGAGATAGAGTGAAAGTTATGTGCACGCTCGCGTAAAGTATGCGTACATGGCTACATCGGGAGATTCATATAACTATTATACCATAAATTTTAGTACATAATTGTTTTCACGCAATACACGTGCATGCGAGCCACATCTTACACACACACACACACACACACACACACGCACACGCACACGCACACGCACACGCACACGCACACGCACACACCAATTAGTACAGTTATAATACCATCTTTAAAGTAACACAAAAGAGAGAATTAGCACTGAATATGGCGACGTATTAACACCGTGCTAAGCCATGTTTTGATTTCCATTCAGGCCACGTGTGCCTTACGCTATCGAGACTAATAACTTAATTTGCTTATAACATACATCGTATAAATAATATAAGATTATAAATTTATTTTATTAGAGAGATAAACATCTAAGATGTATAGGGTGTTTCCTAATTAAGTACAACAAACTTGAAGGGAATATTCCTTAATAACATGTGTCCTAAACTGCTTCGTTTTCAAAATGGTAAAACATTTTTAGATACGCCCTTGGTGCATCTAAAAATGTTTTATTGGTACTGGAATATAATTCTTAATACCATATGTAGGTACGCACACCAAATTTGAATAAAATATCTCTAAGTGTTTTCCAGATTTTCGAAAGGAGTAGGGTAGGTAGTCCAACAATGAACCATGTAAATTTCAGAGGGTTATATCTCTCTCAATTATTGAGTTATTGGAGATCTGTGTTTTTGCATACAGTTCATAAATTTAGTTGGCTACATACTGTATAAGATGACTTATAAGTCATTTTTAAATTCACAATTTCAATTTTTTTAAAACAATGTCAAATGGTTTACTGTGTACACACCCTTGTACACACACAATAAACAAACCTAGCCATTTTTAACAATAAACCACATGTTTTATGCAGTAAATTGTTAGTGTTATTTTAGTTTTACTATGTTTTAAAATGTTTATTTAGAGAAGAGATAATTATGAGACATGATAAGTAAGATTAGGATAGTATAACTTTAAATTAAAGCTAACTAAATTATATATGTTATGTTTTTATTAGTTGAAGCTGAGTTGAAGCTTACAAATGGTTCATTGTAGACTATATAACATTTTTTATAATAATCTTTAAAAAATACGGTAAAATAATGCAATAAAAGAAAATTGCTTACAGAATTATAAAGCCAAATATACACACAAAATTATAGAATGAAAAAAATAATAGATATAACAACAAAAACATGAAAAATACATAAAACTTACGAAAAAACTTAGTTTGTCACCCAAAAATCACAAAATGTGGTCTCAAACGGCCGTTCTTCGCGCGATTTGCCGGCCGATTGGGGAGTCGAAGAGAGGTTCAAATGCGAGTCGTTGTATGACAACAAGCACAATCTAGCAACACTATACATTTATGAAATAATATTGCAATGGTTCATAGTGTACAACTGATTCATTGATGGACTACCTACCCTATACAAAAAGCAGACCCATCAAATGGGAAACTCATCGCAGCTCGACGAAATTTAGCAAGAACAATCATATCGGCTTCGGAATAATGGCAGAGAAAGAATTTTTGTTGACACTCGTCTGAGCGTGAAAAGGTAAAAAAATCAACTTTTTTCCTATTCGGCAACAATAATAAGGTGGGGGGCATTCGCCATATATACAGGGTGTCCTATTTTAAATGCTCCAAAATACGGAAGATATGGAAAAACGTTTTAGACAAAAGTTGTAAGATATCAAGAAGAACAAACGTCTCTAACGTCATTAAGACGTCTTTAAACGTCATCTTGCTACCTGGGTTGCCACGAAATCAGCCAATCTTTACTAAATTAACAAATAAATAATATCGAAGTCTGCGAAAATTAATTGAATATTTTACAATGGTTTTTCTTAAATAATCAGATATTTGATTAGTAAAAATATACAGAAAAAAGAAAATGTAAATTTAATAGTACAAATAAATAAAAAGAAGTAAATGCAAATTTAATTCTGGAATGCAATTATCTCAAAATTAAAACGGTAATCTTTGGACGTGAAAATTTATCTAAATCAAAATATTAAGTATGCATGTTCGCACGCACATATTACATTCGTAAAAAGATGCCTCACGGGAAAAAGTATTTTCTATTAAAGAACGGTTTCGCATTATATAGCATCTTAGCAGACTGTTATAACTTGACATAATAAAGAAGATATATAACGGAATATAAACAGCGCGATTGCGCATTGTCTATACGATGTTTATACTTGAGATGCATGAACATTCTGGAACCCGTCTCTTATCATTTATCATCTCTGAAAAAATAATTGGATCCGTAGCACTGTTCTTTTCCAAGTTTCTTGAGTGCGGTCGTAATTAATCGCTGTTCATTAGACTCAACGGTTTTATCTATCGTGATGCGCAATTGTTCAGTTAATATAAAAAAAGCAGTAGGAAACACACACAGTCAATATAAAATATAAATAAATATAAAGCCAATTAAAACTTAATTAAATATTTTAAAACCTTTGATTAATATTGAAACTAACAAAATAGATTAAATGGTTCAAACAATTCAAAAAACTATTTGAAAAAATATTATTTTAAAGATACATTTTATTTTATATATTTTTTATATACATTATATATATCCTATTAATGTATAAGCTATAAAAAATTTCTCTTATGTATTTTCCTTTTTTTTATAATAGTAACAACAATTAAGAATTAGACTAGGGAATGAGATGAGAGAGAGCAGGTACTGGGAAGGGGAAAAGAAGAAGAAATGTAGGATGTGTGATATAGGGAGGAAACGTGGGAGCATATATGGGAAGAATGTAAAAGATGGAAAGCAGGAAGTGGAAGTTGGCAGGAAGCGGTAGGGTGGGTGCTAGATGAGGAAGAGGGAGGTGAGGAATGGATGATGGAAATAGAGGGGAAAAGAATGGAAGAAAAAGGGGAGAGTGGGGAATAAGAAGTAGGGTAAGGATAAAAAGGGAGAAGGGGGAGAAGGGAGAGAGAAGGGGGAGGGATAAAAAAGTAGAAAAAAGGAGAGGAGAATAATATAAAGTACATGTTACATGTTACAGATAATCCAAGATGGAGTGCAAAGGAAAAAGAATAATAGAAGCGGTGGAAAAGATTGTGGAAGAAAAAGTAAAGAAGATGCTGAGGGAGGTGAAAGAGGATGGTAAAAGGAAGAATGAGAAGATAGAGGAGCTGGAGGAGGAGATGAAGAGACTGAAAAGAAAGGTGGAAAGAATGGAGCAAAACGGAGGAAAAAGGAAGAGGGATGATAGTGAAAAAAGGGCAGGGAAAAAGAAATGGTGGGCAGGGGAAGAAGGAAGAAACGATGAAGAAATGAGAAAGAAAAATGTGATAATAAGGATCAAGAAGAAGAAATGGAAAGGGAAGGAATCAAATTGGGAGAAGGTAAAGGAGCTATTCACAGATGGTTTGAAAGTGAAAGTGGAGATAAGAGAGGTGAGAGTGATTGGCCAGAAAGGAGCCTGGTTGACGATATTAGTGAGGCTGGAGGATAAGGAGAAAAAATGGCGGGTGCTGGAGGCAAGGAGGAGAGCGGGGAACAGAATAGGAGTGAAGATGGATGAGGACAAGTCGGTGGAGAGGAGGGATAGGGAAAGAAAAAAGAAAGAAAGAAGACTAGAAAGGAGGAGCGAAGATTGCAGGAGCACAGGAAGATCCGAGGAAAATGAGATCTCCAAAGAGATGAAGGAGAAGCTCCTCATGACCTCTGACGAGGAAAAGGAGGATAAGAGGAAAAGAGAGTAGGCCAAGTAGGAAGGAGCCGTGACAGGAAGAAGGAAGACAGAAGAACACAACTCGGAGGAAGCAAAGAAAGAGGAAGAGGGGCGAAGAGGGGTACGGGGAGGGAGGGGGAAAATAATGATTGTGAGGTCGCAAATGTGTGGCCAGGTAATACGGGAATGTGTTGTAAGAGGTTTGGGTACGTTAATCTCAAAAACGCCTTGTAAGCCCTACTTACAAGGAAAAGGCAATAAACTAATCATACATACAATTAAGAAATTTTTGAAATCTTTGATTAATTTTACGAGTAATTGTGTGCAATTAATCAAAACAATCTTGAATTAAGTTTTGTCTCCTCATGATCATGATTATAGCAAAGAAAGGAAGAACATATATGTAAATACAATATTATAATAAGTTATTATAAGAATATAATCTAACGTTATATAAAAATCAATCATATATTCTCTTTACTGCACTTATTATATTTTTAATATCATTTATATTGCATATTATATTTTTTTATATATTACTTTAATATTATTTATTATGTAATTATTTTTTACATTATACAAGGTGGGTCAAAAGTATGGGTACAGTCAAATATCTCGTAAACAATGCAGTTTAGAACAAAAATGTTTTAGACAAAAGTTGTAGGGTTCAAAAAGATCTATTTACTGACCTTATCAGTTTAATCTTAAGTGGATCTTGAAAAATGTCTTGACAAAGTTTTGACAAGAATATGCAATAAAAAATAAAGGGTCCAATTTAAAAAATTTAAAGTGACTCTACCTTGACCTTAAGAATGCTTAAGGATGCTTAAGATCAAATTAATAAAGTCAGTAAGTAGATCTTTTTAAATCCTACAATTTTTGTCTGAAACATTTTTTTCTAAAATCCAATGTTTTCGAGATATTAATATTCGACTGTACCCATACTTTTGACCTATCCTGTACAATAGAATCACAATAGCGACTGTTACGATCTATGCTCGTTAAATTTATTAGATTTATTAATCGTTAGCACTATGTTATTAGCGTTAATGTGAAATTTTTTGTGCGATGAAATAATTGATTTTCAAAGTGCGTTATACAAAGCTACACCTGCGCCAACATGGCAATACGATAATCATAAAAGGAAACCGTGTATGTATGTGACCATTACGTACGTCGTATGCTGGAACAGTTTCCTTGTCGCGTACAATGAGTGAATTGTTCCTAGGTATTATTAAAGCCATTTTTCAAAATATCGCGAATATATATGTATCTCTTTCTCTCTTTTCCTCCTCTTTCTGCTTCTCGTCTGCTCTTAGTCCACACATCTACACGATTTTTTCCATTGTTTTTTAATACGCACTAAAAGACGCGTAGTAATTTCACGTTTCTCGTGTGCAAAGTAATTTTTCAATCACCAAGTATCTCGCGATGATCATATATCCCAACTATTGTCGTTTCCGAGCTTATCAGTTTCGATGAAGCTTCATTATTAACTGCCACAGCCACACCAGAATCCTTAATTTTCACGCACATAACACTTTGAATTTCAACTTTTCACTTACGTCAGTTTATCGAGTTCTCAAAGACATTTTATATAATTTAATGTTTGAAATAGTAGAGACACGAACATATATGTGAATCGATTTTAAAAGTGTAGATAAGTTTTACAATAAATTACTGCGATAATACTATTTCGTTTTTCTTTTAGATTTTAGATAAAAGATCTGTAAATCAAGTTCTTACAATTCTGATTTTCATTTTTTGATGATACGACATAATAACTAATATTTTCAACTATGTTTTTGTAAAAAACAGACGTAGCAAATTTCCGATCGTAATATCTTCAAATATAAAAACATCATTATAGATATTATATATAATAAAAATTAATATAAAAATCTCTCGCAAAAATATCTGTCAATAAAGTTGTATTGTAAATCTAAAATAAAATTTTGCACAATCTGATCGGATCTGATCTTTGTTGATCAATATTTTACTGTAATATAATATTTAATGTGCAATACATTTGAACAATGATTAACAATAATATAAAATTAATTCTAATTCCATTAAAATAATTCTAACTGTCGATTAATTATAACTCCAGTATTTGCTCTATTTTACCACATTTTGACATTTGATTTATATATCATTAATTCCAACATTTAGAATATTCTCAAAAATCATCGCATCATCAAAGTTATCGAAATCTCTCTTCACTCAGAAAAAATATATTAAAAAACATTTTAATGACAAAAAATACTGCCTACCTTCCCGAGGCATATTTCTTTCATAAAATTTTAAAGGATGCACGTTCGCGGCTTATTGCAAAACCTCCCAAAGGCAAAATATTCATGATACTATTATCATTCTTATACATATATACATATTACACATATTATCATTCTTTCTTCAATTACGTCACGCTTCATGATCATGCATATGCACGATGTATGCGCATGTATCGCGCATATACAATAATTAAACATAATATATTTCTACAAGTGAAAACATTAAAAAAAAAAATATATATAACAAAAAATTAGATATTTTTCACCCCTTTAAAGCGGTATTTGCTCAAAAGTACCTAAAAATAAAGTAATTTTAGGAATTTTTTTATAAACAAAAAACCTAGAAACTTTTAGTTTTGTATATATATTGTTTACTGCTTTATAATCACTTCCACTGCATTTTATACAAAAATAATTAATATAAGGGAGACCAGGGTAAAGTCGTCATCGGAGCGGAGTCGTTGTTGCAGCAATTATCTCGAAATCTGTATGAATTGATGTGTGAACTCGCGTTTAATACTGCGTAAACACGGGTTATGATGCCCACGTAACCAACGGAGTTTAGTAAAATTATGTGTTATGTTGTGATTCTTATCAAGGTAAACGTGTTTTCGGAGGTTAAAAGTAAAATTTTTTGCGCGTCGAAAATTTGTAATATCTTAAATATTATTGTGTCTCCGAATCTCAAAGTAAAAGTGATTCTAAAGAGTAATGCATGCTGAACACGAATCCAGCAGTTTTTTTTTCTTTTCATTGATTTCTAATATTTTATGAGCGACCAAACTTGAAACTTGAGTCCGGAAAAGTCGTCACCAAGCCATATCATGGAGGCTTCCGGCGAAAATCAAAGTCAAAAAAGCAGCAGTGGGCGGATTCCGGCGAGGACTTGGATAATATGTGCTCCGTCTGCTCAGAGATGACAGAATAGAGCTGACGAGAAATGTGCGAGCGTATAGAGCACATAAGTGTGTGCGCTTTTCTTGTAATTATTTTCCGCCATCGTGTTTTTAATTAATGTTTTCATTTTTCTATTAAAAAATAATTAATAAAATGTATCCTCTCATTTTTCAAGATCAGATTTATGAATTTTCATTTAAAATTCGATCCAAGAATGGAGTGATGACTCCGCCCCGGCAATTTTGACATTTCAATTTTTGCACCTTTTCGTATACTAAAATTATTTGTTTTGTTGTTAAAAATCGGCACCAAAAAAATAGTAACGACTTCGCCCCGGTCTGCTCCCCTATTTGTTAAAATGTAAGATGCAATGTGTGGTTTATTTTAATCAATAAGTTTTTGTCTCTTGATCACCTCGATTTTCCATAAACAGATAAGCAAAAAGAAATGGCATGTTAAAAAAAATATAAATTTTTATCACTTTTTCTTACTTTAAATTGTTATACAAAAAATTGAAATATTAATGGTATTTTTATAATTTTGGTAGGAATTAAAGAAAGACATATATAAAATATGTATAGGTATATAAAATTTGAAGTTATAATCGAGTCATTAGTTTTTGAAATATCAGCAATCATCGAGAAACATTTCGTGCACCTTATATTTAAATAAATCTTAGTTATATATATATATATATATATATATATATATATATATATGTATATAACGCAGTAGAAATAATAATCAACTAGCAAATATATATGCAAAACTACAAGTTTCCAGGTTTTTTATTTAACAAAGAAAAATCTCAAACATTGCCTATTTTGATATATTCTTTTAATATACTTTTAATACTTTTAAGCTTTATAGAACTGTGCATTTGTGAATAATGTTTTATACAGGCTATTAATATATACATTTAATTTTTACACAAATATACAATTAATATTTTTATTTTTAACACTTCCGAAAATCAAGACAAAACTTACTGTTTATTTAAGAAAAAAGCACTTCGCAAAATAGCAGATGTAAAGTAAGATATTAATAAATATAATAAAATATTTATAAAACATAAGTGCGCGGTCGGCATCGCCTAGTAAAAACAATAGTTTACTGTTATCTGCTTTTATTACGCGCAAATATGGAGCTTAAAAAGTGTTCACACGTTTACATAAACAGTATAAACACGTTCATTTTAAACGTCTGAAAAAATACTCATTGGTGTCTTCTCAGTTATACTTCGGTTTAGATTTAAAAAATGTATGAAAAATGTGTACTCCTTACTGTATGTATCGATAAACTCATAATATTTCCTTTACGTGCATCCCTACGATCGTTTTTGCATTCGTGAATTCATCCGTTATTATTGCTAAATTAAAATTCAACCGGCACAAATTTTTAATTTATTATCACAGTCACCGTTTGTGATTGTTCCTTCATCTTTTCGACGCATTTTCTATCTCCACAACAAAAAATCACTTTGTTCGGAAAACACTTGACACTTATTATCGGTGCGATTTTAAATCCTATAGCTAATGTTGAAAAACAATGAAATTTCCGCATCTATTGCACCAAAAGAACAAGAGAAACTAAACGAAAAAAGACGACGAGTAAGAGTGACGACGGACGTCCAACTCTGTACTGAGGTACCCCAACGGTTCTGCCGTTCGACTATGTGTAATCCCCACTCATTCTCACGTCTACCTGCGATACTTACGACTGCACTTTTTCCATATTACGCGCGTGTTCCGTCACGTGCCTTTCTAGTATATGTAATACTACGTGCGTGTTAGCGTGCGCATGATATATGTATATAATAGTAAGGAAGTTATTCATATTGCATCTCACCAAAATTACCAGAATCCTCTTAAATTTTTAAAGTCTAGCGAGACATATATGTCCCGACATATGTTTAAAAAATCGTATCTCTGGTAAATACAAAGCTATTAAAGATCAACTTAAGCTCATTTTAAAGAGAATTATTTAAACTTTAACTAAAAAATATTGTTATAAATACAATTGTAAAATATAAGACTAAATTACTTGTCAAATAAAATCGTTAAGTTCTCGGAATAATCGTGAAATGTTACAAACATAATATACATATAAACGCGCATAGATATTTCAATGATAAGAGAAATAATTATTGAGAAATAATTATTGGAAAAATGCTATTGAATAATATACTTACAGATGTGCGCGTGATAAATTAAACTGAAAACTTTTGAATCTTAATTATCTCTATACATAATTTTCATGTTTTGACGTAGACATTATCATATGAGTAATTTCAAAGGTATCGAGAAAAGAAGTGTGCGATGTAGGATTATTATGTATTAAAACATATTACCGAAAGTTTCATAAAAAATAAAATATTATACATTTCTCCATAACAAAAAATAATATATATTCCCCTATAATACAATTTTATTAAAATTTGATATTTTATATTTGTCATATTGCATGGATCCGTCATTTTAAACTTTTATGTTTTGACTTAATTTTGCAACAATCACAAAAACTTTTAAAAATAAATGAATAAAATATGCATCAATTCTCCAAAAAAGTCAAACCTAAAAAGGTTCAACTATTGTACACATAAAATCAATTATCATAAGATTTGGCTCATATTGAAACATTACGTAGGCTGCTCACTTATCTCCTCAATCGTCGAAGGTCACTAAATGTAAATCGTCACCACCTACGTGCGTCCAAATTTCATCGTCCAGGGACATCATCTGAATGGATTTAAGTGTCCATTGCTAGGCTCAAAAACAACTTGTATATAATTTAACATTTCATCGACAAAACGCATAAAATTGTACACTTTATATGAACGTAATATATGTTACCAACAAAACGCATATAAGGGAAACCGGGGCAAAATCGTCACTATTTTTTTGGTGCCGATTTTTAACAAAACAAATAATTTTAGTAAAATGTGGTATACCGTTGTAAAGAGTGAACCCTTGGCTACAAAATTTATACGGACATTTTTGGTCTACGTCGCTTTGTTCAACTGGTATAGAGTGAAAACAATAAAAGTGCAAAAATTGAAATGTCAAAATTGCCGGGGCGGAGTCGTCACTCCATTCTCAAACTGAATTTTAAATGAAAATTCATAATTCCAATCATGGAAAATGATAGGATACATTTTATTATTTTTTAATAAAAAAATGGAAACATTACCTAATTAAAAACACGATGGCGGAAAATAATTACAAGAAAAGCGCACACATTTATGTGCTCTACGTTCGCATGTTTCTCGTCAGCTCTATTCTGTCATCTCTGAGCACACGCAGCACGTATCATCCACATATTATCTCGCCGGAATCCGACCACTGCTGCTTCTTTGACTTTGATTTTCGCCCGAAGTCTCCATAATATAGCTTGGTGACGACTTCGCTCCGGACACAAGTTTCAAGTTCGGTCGCTCATAAAATATTAGAAATCAATGAAAATAAAAAAACTTCACTGGATTCGTGTTCAGCATGCATTTATTCTTTAGAATCACTTACTTTGAGATTCGGAGACACAATAATATTTAAGATATTACAAATTTTCGACGCGCAAAAATTTTACTTTTGACCTCTAAAAACACATTGCCTCGATAAGAATCATAATATGGCAGATAACCTCACTATAGACTCTGTTGGTTACGTGGTCACCATAAGCCGCGTTTACAGTCTTAATGGCGAGTCCACACAACATATAGATTTCGAGGGTAGCACGACTAAATATTTACGACTAAATATCTTCGACAAAATAACTCGGGAAAATATCTCACGTCGAAATATTTCTCCGACACAATATTTTCGACAAAATATCTCAGAAAATATGAAATATTGAGTTTCACGTAGTCTTGTAGTGGACTGTATTCCATCGTGCATCAGTGTCTGCAAAGTGTTGTAATATGTTCGGGCTGTTTATTAGTAAGCATTCGATCGTGTGTCAGAGCAGTTCGGCTGTAGCTATGCCTCTGCAATTTGTAACTAGTCAAAAGGGAAATCCTCTTTTCGTACACAATGGTTTTGTGTATTCCATCGTTCGTGAAACCACATCGAACGTTTCGTGGCGTTGCGTAGAATATAAGAACTGTACCGTAATTGTCGTGGGCAAATTCATACGAGCTCAAAAACACGTTCCGGTACGTGACATTTTATTGTGTTTTTTCTGTTTGTAGTGGTATTAAGATTGCAAAAGCTGTTTGACATATTATAAGAAAAATATTAGAGAAAACGGAGCATAATCATGCCGCTGAGGGGTCAAAAGTGGAAGCACGAAAAACCATTGAAAATTTGAAGAAACGAGCTATGCAGTCGGATGCGAGTACGAGTGCCGTCGTTGCTGCTGTTACTTCGAACGTGTCTGTCGGTGCGGCTGCTGAACTCCCGTCTACTTATGCCCTTGCTCGGACGGTACAGCGATCTCGAGCAAAAATTATTCCTCAGTTGCCAAATCCCGATTCACGCGAGAGCCTAATATTACCAGAGGTTTTTACGCAAACTTTGAAGGGTGACAAATTCTTACGATAACGGTGGCAAAGATCGATGCCTAATTTTTAGTACTGCGGAAAACTTGAAGATTCTGGCTCGTTGTAGGTTGTGGTTGGGTGATGGAACCTTTAAAAGTGTTCCTACTATATTTGTTCAATTTGTACACTATTCATGGCTTTCTGTCTGGCAAAGTTTAATGCACGGTAAATATTAGAATAGATGGCGCTAGAAACTTTCAAAAAATTAGCCAGCCGTTGTTCAGCCACTAGTAATTAAAAATTTGTTAGCATTCGAAAAGTGAGGTTATGTTATTCTTGATAGCGTCTTCACAACTGTCATTCTATATTATATTGGAAAGTGATTTTGAGAAGAATTAAGACCTATATGATTTATATTAATTAATTAATAGGATAGCTAACTTTTGTGTACTCAGAGCAACCTGAGTGAAAATTGATCTAGCCAATCTGATTTTACAGCTAAAAAAATTAGCCGCAGCCGTTGTCTAGCCACTACCAATTAAAAATTTGTTAGCATTCGAACAGTGAGGTTATGTCATTCTTGAATAGTTTTTTCATAACTATCATGCTGGCGCTAGGCTACCACCCAGTATTGAGTATTTAAAGTATTAAGTATTGTTTAGCAATTCAAAAAAATTTCAGGTTTGCATTTTATATTACGGTATAACATATAAGGAGAATTTAAAATTGAATTATTACTAATACTCGATAGCGTAGTGGATAGAGTGAACGACTGTCGAACTCATCAGCAGCAACAGCAGTCTATACTAGGTTCGAATCCCCTTCGGTAAATGGAAATTTTAACTAACAAAATTTAATATATAATATTATAACAAAATTTTTAATTCTCAGGAATTATCACAAATATGTAGCAAAAATGCAACAATTAATAAAATTAAAAAAATTATGTTTTCTATATATTTTTAAAATTGTCTAGTAGCTGCCTAACAATGCTATCTAGTAACTAGATAGTTTTTCTAACCTCGCTATGAGACAACTAAGCGTTACATTACTGGACAGGGGTGATATTGAAACTGTATTGGCTAGTTGGTAACTGGATGCCGGCGAGGTTAGATTTCCACTCGGGATATTCTCCTACTTTCCCCTACATACAGCACATTCGTTAAAAGATATGGAACTGTATGGAACCAAAAATTATAAATTAATTATTATTTATATTTGCTAATATGTAAAATTTCCTTAAGATGGCTTTTACAAAAGTTTATGATTGCATACTTTAAAATATTAAAATTACAATAATTTTATAAAAGCATTTTTGGTCATGCGCACAAATAGATTTGTTCGCTGCAGATTAAAGTATTAATCCATTAGCTCCTAAAGTGTTAATTTATTGCAGAATGCACGCAGAATTGATAAATAGACGACTCTAAATATATTCTTATTACATATCGTATCATATACGAAAAATAAATATTCATTTTTTAGAAAGTATATCTATTATGTTTTTATGAAAAGCGTTATTTTTGTATACAAATAATGTAGATAATAATTTATCACAT
The DNA here is from genome assembly GCF_048541705.1 of Temnothorax americanus. Lineage (NCBI taxonomy): Eukaryota > Metazoa > Arthropoda > Insecta > Hymenoptera > Formicidae > Temnothorax > Temnothorax americanus. Next base: position 5,952,169 of record NW_027509802.1, read on the forward strand.
GCATCACAAACATTTTACTATAAAAAATGAAGAAATTCTATGGAGATTTTTTAACACGTGTAAAGTACAATTTTGTAGATCTTTAATTCTCAACGACATTTGAGAATGTATTGTTTGGTGATGGCATTCTTAAATACTAAACATTAAACATTATCATTCTTATATACAATTAAGCACTGGGAGAAAAGTAAAATTTTGAAAAAGAGAAAACATAATTTTCTCCAAAATGTATAATACATCCGCTCTACACGATTCACGAATCGCTAAATATCAAATGAGATAATGATGATATACGAAAAAAATCTCAAAATGTAACAGTCAATCTATAAAAAAATCGTTAAAGTATAACCAAACTTGAAACATTCGCAAATCAAAATAACTTATTTAGTTCAGTGCCAAAATGTGTGCAGCAAAGTGGACTGCTAGCTGCTTGCCGTTAGAAGGTATGTATACGTAATGCAACATACAACTGCGCCACTTCCTGTTGTTTGTAACGGTATGAACGTACCATTGATTGTCCCATGACATTCGGTTTAATCTATAGTAAATTATGATCACGTTCGATTACGCGGATATTTTTCAAATATTCTGTATTATTATGTATTTGTGTGATTGACTGATGCTTTCTTTGTGATACTAGAGTTAAATTAAGTAAATAAAAAATGTATGTAATTTACATTCAAAAAATTAACATCTTTTATATTTATTGAAATTTTCTCCCCTAAATCTTGTAATAATTAATTACAATTAAAAAAAAAAAAAAAAAAAAAAAAAGTGACAATACACTCAATACAGTACCTTGATAATATACGTACAGATTAAGGTTTATATTAGAAGTGCCTGATTTAAATAAAAACTGACATTTTTAACATTTATGTAAGTATATGTATAATTATGTAACTATTATATACAATTGTATAATTCAAAATTACAAAATCAACAATTAAATCATATCAAATAAAGTTAATCTAGATTTTCATCCTTATAACATGTATATCAAAATCTTTAAGCCTAGTTAGAACTTGATCCATTCACTGGTTCTTGTAATCTCCAAAATCTCGAGTACTCGCAACTCCGTCGCGTCGTGTAAAGATACACGGTGCGGTCTCGCTTTGCGTATACTTGCCGCGAGACACCGTATATCTCTTATTGATTAAGGTCATTAGAACTATGTTTTTTAACGTAAGTAATTAGCATGTATCCTTTACTAAGGATATATTATAGCATGTATCTTACTTACAAGTATTTTAAATTGAGAATAAAAGAATTGTATATTATAAACAAAATTAGAACATTCTTTATTTAAATGTACATTTAACAACAAAAAATAAACAACATATAACTATTATATACAAAATGTTCCGTTTTACTTTCTCAATTTAGGCAAAAATTGAGATCGGTGTAAAGCTTTAGCGTTCACCATTAAAAAATTAAAAAATTATTTACACTCTAGATTTGTACCCGTTAGTACCATATTTCGTTTTATTTGTACATACCTAAATGGTTAAAAAGTTAGAAGAAGGTGAAAAAATCGCCAGAGCCCAACTTTAAGATATTTGAAAACGGCCAATGCTAATCGAAAGAGCATTGTTTGTACCTGTTTGTAGGACTGAAGGACTGAAAGTACAGGCTTTTAAAAATATGTCTAAGAGGTACTTTCGCCAAATTGACTTGAAAATTGACTAAAATACCCTTATTTGCAATGTTAAACAATTCGCTGTTTGCGAACCGGTTGAGGTACAATCAAAATTAAAATAAGTACAAACGATTCTCTACACTAAAAAAAGTAGCTATATTCAAGTAATAATTACTTTATCAAAGTAAATTAATTATTCCAATACTGTCGAGTAAATATTTACTAAAAATGAAAATACAAGTCACTGTATACAATAATATATTTTCTTCAAATAATTAGATGTTTACTTTCTTTAGATTTACAGTTAATCTAACAAGTATTTATAATATTAAGGGGGAAGCCTCGTGCAAAAATTTTTTTTTGCATTTTTTTTATGGCTTGAAAAATTCATGTACCATCTGAAGAATATATTTCCAAAGTTTCAAAACCTAAATCAAATCCTAAAGGTCCCTAAGAAGTTATTAAAGTGATGTGCTCTAATGGTATAAAAAGCAGGTACATGAGCGCACTCGCTCTCGGCGTTTACCTTTCGACTTCTCGTGCAACAAAAGATGTTTTTCTAGAAGAAGAAGGATTACTTTACGGCCCTGGCATCGCAGATTAAGCCTAGGTAAATATAAGTCACTCTGAACAACTTTTTGGTAGCGAAAACTTTAAACGCGTTTTTCTCAAAACGCTTTTTTTTCGCGCCGGGGAATATAACTCAAAAAGTTAATGGCCAATCAACTTGAAACTTTGTAGAGATATTTGTATATGTATCGTATACTTCATAAACCTAAAAATATATTAAAATTTTTATAATAAATATAGTTTTTAACGATTTGTTTAAAACAGAAAATTAAATAAATTTTTTTAAATGTCCCCACAATTTTTCATTTTTTGTTTTTTTTTTTGCTAAATTTAGGTTTATGAAGTACAAAATATCTTATTTTAATGGAAAAAATTTAATTCGTTGATTTCAGATAATTACAAGGACCTGAGCGTTCCCCGGCGCAAACTCGAGGAGCCAACTTTAAGCAGCTGTAGCGTTGCCATTTTGTTTTCTTTTTCCAACAAAAAAAATTTTTCTTGTACATTAAAACTTAAATATTACAATGTATCTTATTTGAATTCAATAATTACTTCCACTTCTTTGTAATAAAATCTTGAAAAAAGTGCTGTTTACACGAAGCTCCGCCCTTAAGAATATTTAAATTTTGATTTTAGAAAATATGTACTAAACAGAAAAATCAAAATTTAAAATAGTATGTTTCTTCAATGAAAAGCAATAATTACACAATAGTAGTAAATACTTCTCTTAAGTTTAGAAAAATTTACTTACATTCAGCAATTTGTTTACAACAGAAAATATTACTGGTTTTAAATAAATATTTGCTATAGACAATCAAAATATTCTTACATTAATAAAAAAATATTGCTTAATTTTAAAAACAAAAGACCAAGTAATTACATTTTCTCGATTCTGGTATTTCTTTTTCCTGGTGTAGCGACGTTTTCCAATATCTTAAAAATTAACTGAAACACCCTTATTTGCAGTGTTAAACAATTTCGTTATTTGCAAACCGTTTGAGGTACAAATGATTTGGAAAGAGGTACAAACGGATATAAACAATGCTGTTTCAAATGACGTTGACTGTTTTCAAATATCTTATATAAAGTTGAGCGTTGGCGGCTTTTTCACCTCTCCCTAACTTTTAACCCTTTAGATACAAACAAAACAAATTATAGTATTAACGGGTACAAACAAGGTACAAACCTATAGTGTAGATAAACAAAATTTTAATTCTTTAATGTTGGGCACTAGCTTCACACTGGTAAAATTGAGCCCAGGGGGCCAATCATGAATCTTTTCCCCTAGGGTGAAAACGTGAAAAATGAAAAATCTCTCTTTCTATTGATGTTAAATAAAAAGAGATAGTCATATAAAACTTTTCACTTTCCACGTTCCACATTAATACATAATTGACCCCCAGCAGTAAAAAATATTTTAGACAGAAGTTGGGAGGGAGGGAGGGAGGGAGGGAGGGAGGGAGAGAGAGAGAGAGAGAGAAATTATTTATTTATGCCCAAGCATAGGCTAAGGGGCAAATACCAGGATAATACAAAATATCAAAATTATACATGCTCTCTCAAGCACATGTACATAAAGCATAATAAGTGAAATATAACCGAACATAACTAACGCAACTCAAAATCAAAATATGTACAGTATGAATAGAAACTACGAACTAAACGCAAAATAACTTATAAACTAATGACAAGACTAGCAAGCGACGAAAACCATATCCAGAGACCAGTCATCCAACTTCACGTGCAAGCAAGTACGCTTTCAGAAGTATTTTAAAGAAAATGATTGAGGAAGCAGAGGTAACACTGTCAGGAAGAGAATGCCAAAAATAGACAGCGGAAAGATGAAAGGAGTTTCTATAGGTAGTTGTTCTATGGGAAAAAATATGAAAAATTTCCGATGCAACAGAAAAGCGGACCGACCTCCTCAAAGACGGATCAAGGAAGGTGAAATCCTCACGCAGATAAGAAGGAGAGCGCATATGCAATATACGAAACGTTTGGCAGCCCAGAAAGTATAGCCTTCTATTTTCAACAGAAAGCCATCCTAACTGATGCCTGTAAGAAGTAATGTGTTCGTCGCGTTTAAGATTGAAAATAAAGCGGATGCAACAATTGACAAGTCTCTGTAATATGGCGTCTGAGCTCTCCGCTCAGACCATGATAGACTAGGCAGCAGTAGTCAATGTGCGGAATGATTAAGGCCAAAACGAGTCTTAACCTGGTAGAAAGGAGAGAGAGAGAGAGAGAGAGAGAGAGAGAGAGAGAGAGAGAGAATACTATAAGAACCGGATGTCTGTCTGTCTGACCGCGAACTACTCATTCGTTAGTAGACCGAATTTTTACCAAAGGTACATGAAATAGGGGTAGAATTTCCCGGGGAGTGCCATACAATGTGTAGTTTTTTGTTACCGATTATTTGGAAACCGATTTTTTCTTTAACTTTTCGGGAAATAATCGACCAAATCTCAAAGAATTATATATGAAACAAGGATATAGAATTTACCGGAAAGTGCTGTAAAGTGTATAATTTTTTGTTACCGATCTTTTTGGAAGCTGGTACCGAAATTTTCGATTTTCTGGAAACATGTTTTTCTAATTTTTCCAATTTTTTGGGAAATAATTGACCGAATCTCAAAGAATTATATATGAAACAAGGGTAGAATTTTCCGGGAAGTGCTGTAAAGTGTATAATTTTTCGTTACCGATTTTTTTGAAAACCGGTTACAAAATTTTTCCAATTTTTTCGGAAATTAATTGACCAAAACTCAAAGAATTAATATATGAAGTAAGAATAGAATTTCCCAGAAATTGCCATAAAATGTATAATTTTTCGTTACCAATCTTTGGGGAAATCGGTATCAGAAAAATTTCCAATTTTTCGGTAATTAATTGACCGAATCTCAAAAAATTGTATATGAAGTAGAGGTAGAATTTTCTGGGGTGTGCTATAAAATGTATTATTTTTTGTTACCGATCTTTTTGGAAACCGGTTCAAAATTTTTTGTTACCGATTTTTTTGGATACCGGTTACAAAGTTTTTTCAATTTTTCTGAAATTAATTGACCGAATCTTAAAGAATTATATATAAAATAAAGGTAGAAAAAACTAAAAAATGTAATAGAATTAGAAAAATTGCTAATGAAAAAAAGATTTCCGATTTTTGTTAAAAAAAATGTGCGTGATTGTTCTAATTTCCTCAAATTTTAAGATATCAAGCTGAATTTTTTTAGATATTTTTTTGTTACTTTTTTAAAAACAATGCCCAAATTTTCCTAATTTTTCGGGGATGGTAAAGATGTGTATAATTTTTCATAATCGATTTTTTGAAAACCGGTTTCAAAACTTTATAATTTTTTGAAAATGGCTACGATGAGTTTATAGAAAAATTGCTAATAATAAAGGGGTTTCCGATTTCTGCTCCAATTTCCGTAAATTTTGAGATATCAAGCTGAATTTTTTTATGGATAATTTTTATAGATAATTTTTCGTTACCGACTTTTTTGGAAACCGGTTACGAAATTTTTCTAATTTCTCGGAAGTTAATTGACCAAATTTCAAAAAATTGTATATGAAATAAAGGTAAAATTTCCTGGGGTTTGCTATAAAGTGTAATTTTTCGTTACCAATCTTTTAAAAAACCAGTTACAAAATTTTTTCAATTTTTCGGCAATTAATTGATCAAATCTTAAAAAATTACTTATGAAATAGAGGTAAAAATTTCCCGGGGAATGCTATAGTGTATAATTTTTCGTTACCGATTTTTTTGAAAACCGGTTACAAAATTTTTCCAATTTTTCGGGAATTAATTGACCGAATCTTAAAGAATTATATTATAAAATAAAAGTCGTGTTAAAATTTTTTTAATTTTTGGAGGATAAATTAATTTTTTATTAATGGATAATTTTTTATTGATGAATTGATTTTTTTGAAATCGGTACCAAAATTTTTCTAATTTTTTGATGATTTCGAAAAAAAGAAAATAAATTGAAAAAAAAAAATAAAAAAGAGTTAATAATGGCGGGTCAACGGAGGGTGAAAACGCGCAAGGCACGAGCAGAAATAAAATATAAAGACTAATATAAGAAATTACATTTTTGAAATATTTGACAATATGCTAATCTGCATCTATAATATTATCTATAATTTTTTATTTAAAAAAAATTCGAAGATGTAGGTTAGAGTTTGAGAAGAAAGAATGCCAAAGGTGTTCCTAATTAATAAGTGAGTATGGGAAGAGGGGAATTTGCCATAGTGTCGTTGGTAATATTGTCAACAATTTTTTTCAATGCAGCGTTAACGAAAAACCTTGCTTGCTAGTGCCGCATTGTGTTAAAAAAATTAGAAAAAAAACATTTTTTGAGGACGTTGATAAAAATGATGTATTTTAATTTAAAATATTAGTAAATATGCATAAAAGTCGAACCTCACCGATGACCTTGACCTTGACATAAGTTGTCAAGGTCACCTTCCTGAGTGACCTTCAGAAGGTTTTAGCCGGCGGTCATTGTTTATTAAAAAGTTATAAACCAAAAAAGGTTGAAAAATATAGCAGCTATTTTGAGTATTGGAAGACATAGTAATTAATAAAAAAATTTTTTCATGTAAAATTCGTAATTTATTGCATATCCTCGCAGGGTTCGCAATCTACTACCAATACTATCCTTCTCTTCTAGCTTTAACCCTTTGGACCAACGGCTTAATGTCTCTTTCCAAAAGACGGAGCCCAGTTTTCTCCGCACAAGAGTCTATCTTGCACGGAGGGGCGCAGCTATCGGAAAAACATTCCATGCTTCATGGCTCTAGTGGACTCGAACCTGGTTCCTCAGATTACGAGTCTGGCGCTCTACCACTAGACCACACTGCCGCCCTTATATAATGATTAATATATGCGTCGATATTGTTCACACATACACTTTTCACGCGAGACGAGTTGTCACATGGGTTCGTGGCGCGTTTTACAAGCTCGTTTATTGTATATTGCCACAAATATTCACACAGATGATTCAAGCAGTTAGGCATCACGCTGGGAGTTTGTTTAGTTTTATTATACGGGCGAAGGGGCTCCGCCTGCGGCGAGCCCCTCCCCCGCCTATTTGTGTACTGTTTATACACATGTATTATATATACACATGTATTATACACATGTGTATAAACAGTACACAAATAGGCGGGAAGGGCCTCCTCACTGATTTTAGGACACGCCTTCGGCGTATAGATTAGTGACGCGCTTTAAAAGTATTTAAGTGTTTAAAACGCGTCACTAACCTACATAGGTTAGTTGACACGCTTTAAAAGTACATACTCTCTATTCTCTACTTTAAATAACTTTCCTTTCAATATATCAACAATTCTCTGCTTTAAATAATTTTCCTTCGTTCATACATATACTATTTCTACATAAATATCAATTATTTATGTCTATTAGTATTCAAAATAACTGCTATATTTTCCAACTTTTTTTGTTTATAACTTTTTAATAAACAATGACCGCCGGCTAAAACCTTATGAAGGTCACTCAGGAGGGTGACCTTGACAATATATGTCAAGGTCAAGGTCATCGGTGAGATTCGACCTTTTTTGCATATTTACCAAAATATTTACCTACATTTCGGACTTTGCATCGCAATATCTCCGCTTGTAGAATACATAGACAAACAATAAAAACGCTATTATACAAGGTGGGCCATTTTAATGTCTTCACCTAAATATCTTTTCCTACGCCTTTTATAATATGGCGCCACTTTCAAGAAATTCACTAATCACCATTTTTTATAAATAAAAACCGATTTTTTTAAAATAAAAGTTATAGGTCTCGTCGAAACAAATCACACCCTATGTATTTAATTCAGAATTTTTTTGATTTTTCCACGAGTTTCACAATTGTTTAATTTTGGAATATTTTAATGTTCTACAAACATATCGAGAGGTAGAAAGTCCAAGAATTAAGCTTTTGATTACATTTTACAAAGTGTGCCACTGTCAATGGAAACTTGATTGAATATTTGCACCAGTATTTATAAACATCCATAGTGAGAAGCAAGAAAACTGTCTTTAAAAAACCATTTCCAAGGTGAGAAGCAAGAAGATTCACTTTGAAAAAACACTCGGATAATAAAAAAAAAAAACAATTTGAATCACAATCCAAAAAACATTAACTTCACAGAAATTAGGAAAATGTGATGTTTGATATTATTTTTGTAGTCAATTGATCAGATGCGTAGATGTTACGAAGAAAAAAATGTGCATGAGGTAAGAAACAACCTACGAAAGTACATCTATACGGAGACTTCACAGCATAGGTAATATGTACCTCTCGACATATTTAAAGAAAACCGGTTTATATTTAAGAAAAATAATAACTAGTAAATTTCTTGAAAGTGGCGCCATATTATAAAAGGCGTAGAAAAAGATATTTAGGTGAAAACATTAAAACGACCCACCCTGTATATGTATAGATTTAAATGTTCGGTTAATATCGCGCGATACATTGAAATCACTAATCGACGTAAATATCGACTGATCCGAGTATATATGTTATAAATAGAGATAGAATTATCAAAAAAACAAAAGAAACATACAATTTCGAGCCGAGTCCAACCAAAACGATCGACAAGTTACACAAACGGAAAACGTAACGACAATTATCTATTAAACAATTTTAATAAAGAGACAATACGAATAATATACAATTACGACGGCTAGTATTCATTCAATCACAATAATGTAATTCAAATCCAAGCTATCGATTGAACCTACTCAGAACTTAATCGGTTCAGCCGTTATTGAGATTCGATAATCTATGAATCTCTCAACTTGTCGGCTCGCATATAGATATACGATCTGTGAGTCGCTGCGCGTATATACACTTGGCGCGAGACACAACTGCACTGAAAAAAAATCTGGTTTGTTCATTTTCTACCAGAAAATACTGATTGAATCTACCAGAATCTGGTTGAATTAATAGGAATTATGGTTGCATTAGGAGAGACCGGGGCTCGTCGGCACAAGAGGCAAGTTGGCGTTGCGTTCCGTTTATGTATTTATTGCGAAAAATACCATGGAAAAGTTATCACAAAATATCTCTTTTATGACATAGGTACTTACCCTAAAGTTTTATTTAAATCAGATAAGTATTACAATAAAAAAAGAGAAAAATCTGATTCAAAAGGTGGCAAGTAAATTTTCGAGCGTTACAAAATATCGTATTAATGTTCTTCAGCTTGAGAAGTAAATCTAAGTAACGTATTATTAGTTAAAAGAAAAGTTTCTGTTACTATACGACATGTTATTTTGTGAGTAACAATATTAATTTATTATAATAAAATGACTAAAATATAAAATCATGCAGGGATGGGACATGTTGACATATGTAGAAATGGGGCATGTTGACTCATATTACGGCACGGCGCACGCTTAGCTTGACCTTGCTGTTGCCGCGCGCGTGAGACGTGTGCGAACATGTGATTCGCGTTACAATGCTGATAGAAGCAAGAGAAGCAGAAGATGTAAGTAAAATGTTTATTAATGAATGTAGTTGTCGGTCGATGATTGCAATGGATGTAATCAACGGAAGACACACGCACAGTCTACATGTCAATCTAACCTCTTTGTGTATAGAGGTTAGATTGACATGTAGACTGTGCGTGTGTCTTGCGTTTTGCGAACTGTGGCCAGTGTGGCCTACGTAGACCGGGCTTTATATTTAATATTTTTATGAGCCTGTGTGTGTGTGTGTTCACACGAGGCGTTTCGTCCGCGCGGTTGCCACGCAATTGCGGCCGCGCGTTAACGTTTGCACGAGCCGCGCGCTGTCGCGAGGCAAGGTGCGACAGCGAGTGCCCTATGGGTCTAAAATGCCGCAAAGCGTATCATCGTCACGCGTACGCCGTTTCGCGTAGGCACGTATGCGCGCGTTGTCGCACCTTGCCTCGCGATAACGCGCGGCCACGCGCGGCAGCGCAACCACGCGTCAAAACTGCCTCGGGCCTCGGGTGAACAGACTATATTGAAGAAAACTATATCTGAAATAGTTTACAATTGTTTTTCTACAACAGCATTTTGCTCGATCATTACAAAACAACTTTAAAAGATACAATCTTTATCGAGAACATATCTGCTATATGTTTTTTATTTTCTATTACGTTTTCATTAATTTTTAACATTTACTTTAGTCCTACAACCTTACTTGTAGCCCCTGTAGCCAACTTACACCATGATATATGTCAATTTGCCCCACTATCGGGGCAAGCTGGCTACAATGCAGCATGTTCGCATTTCACTTATTACAAAGAAACTATACAGTATACAGGATCGTTTCGGGCATGAAAATGTAGAGAAAGGTTCTCTCTATCATATTAGCACTGTTTAATCATGATAATTAGTTGTTTAAAAACTCAAATGCCGAAATTGTAAAAACGGTGCCAACGAACCCCGGTCTCCCCTAATTGGAAGAAGAATCTAATTCGTTCATTTTCCACCAGACGTCCAATTAATTCAACCAGATATTTTTTTCCAGTATGTGTCTCTTGATGAGCTGTTTGATAATCGGTTATTTTCGTTTTCAATTTGTTAAAAATAAAAATATTGAATCATAGTATGAGAGATGAGAATAATATTGAAATTCAAAATTTACTTACCCTATCTTGTATTCTAATATTTTCTTGGCCCCTCTTTAAATTTGGGGCCCGGAGGACCTTGCTTGTGAGTGACGGTTCCATTATAACGGCAAATTCTGTTCTCGCGTTAGATTTCCATTCCTGAAAGAGATTTCCGATCTCATTTCATTCCCTGAAACAAAAGTTGTTTTTATATAACATTCACGTTAAATATAACTTTCACAAAGAACTAGATACGCGAATTCCTTCTCTGTAGTCACTCCCTGCTAGATTATACAATTAAATTCGCAAATATAAATTATCTCGTGTTGTTTTTACCTAACATTTAATTCGTACATTATAGATATTTATTTCAGTCTAACGTAACGATAATATACGCCTCGAGCAAATTCTAAAAAGTAAGATTGTCGGAAAGTTACAGTCTGGATAATAAATGAATTCGCTGTGCTATGAAATCAGCATGACAAATCGATATTTCGGAACTTCCTCAGATTCGCGTGGATCAGATTTCTCGATGGTAGCAATAATAAGCCCATACGTGGTGAGTCGTTGAGCGAAAGTAAGAGTAAATGTGTGTCTCGATCGTGGGAGATCACGACCTACGCAAATTCCGCATTGACTTGCAGTTAGTACTTTCAAAGAAGCAGAATATCGGTCTATTGTGCTGAAGTTATAACAGAAGACAATGATCCATAATTAAGTATAACGATAATACAATTTTTTCTAAGATTTTTTATCATTAATAATATCGACCACACAAGGCATATTGAATATTGACAAATCAATGGTACACTAAAAAATTAGACCGCACTTAAATTAAAGAATAAATATTGGCTTTTGGAAAAACCAAAATTAAAATACTTTAGATCAATAAAAAGTGTTAATCATAGGTGTCCGTATATTCAAAATCAATTAATACGTCAAGATTTTCCTTGAGATTTGAATGACAAGATATTGTGATAGATATGAGTAACTAGAGGTAGTTTTCTGGTGATAAGAGTAGTGTCAAATCAGCAACAAAATAGCACTAAACAAATAAGTCTTTGTTTTTTTGCTCATTTTTTTTATATGGCTGTGCTAACTTTAGATTTACGCTAGTATAGCACTGCGTGCGGGAATATCTCATTCCCGCACGGGTTCGAGTGGAGAATTTCTCGCGTGGGAAATTGGCTATTTGTCGCACAGATGGCGCGCGCGGAATAGGCCACTTTCCACGCACGTGCGATATAAAAGATTGTTTTTTTAGTTTTTGATGCTAATATGTTCAGTGTTTTAAAACGTCAAAATATCGCATTAAAAAAAAATGTCTGTGTGTATGTATGTATGTATGTGTATGTATTGTTGTCCGTATGTGCTCTAACTTCCGTAATTTTTTAGATATCGGGCTGAATTTTTTTTTAATCAATAGAGTATCATTCAAGGAAGGTTGGTATTGAATTTGGCGATGATCGGTAAAGAGGTTTTTTTTGATTTTTTTTAGAAATGTCCGTGCTCAGTTGCAAATTTAGAGATATCGATCTATTTCTAATTTTATTATATTTTTCAGTCTTTTTTTTACCCCTATTTTATATATAATTTTTTAAAATTTGGTTGATTAGACCCAGCTTTATACTCGATCAAAGGTCCATAATTTTGATCGCATATAAAGCTAACAATAAGTCTAATCAACCAAATTTAAAAGAATTATATATGAAATAGGGGTAGAAAAGACCGAAGTAAAAATTGTTTTTTGAGTTTTCGATGCCAATGTGTTGCTTATGTTCGAAAACGTCGAAAAATCGCAGAGTATCATTAAAGGTAGGTTGGTGTTGAATTATCTTTTTTTAATTCTTTAAAGCCGGTATTCATAGTCGGGTCTTATATCCAAGATCGTCTTAAGTATAGTCTTAAGGCGTCATCAGTCAATCAGAGGGCAGTATTAGCATCTTAAGACATCATTTCCTCTCCTCTATGAGGAAGCCAAGTGCAAAATTTTTTATTCGATTGTGCTAACATGGCTGTCAGCTTAATAGACATCGACTAAAACCTTTTGAAGGTTACTCAGGAGAATTAACGTGACCATATATGTTAAAAGTCAAGGTCATTGAAGGTGGGTTCCCTAAACATACTCACCATAATATTTTGAAAACATTTTTTAATTTCTTAATGCACTTAATATTGTCTTTTTACTAACTTGTAAGTCTTCTTCAGCAATAAAAAGTATAAATCTATTATTGGAATCGGTAATGTGTTAAATATCCATAATTAAAACATAATAAGACATCAAACTAAATATAATAAATATGCAAACAATAAAAAATAAAAAATAAGAATTGGTAAATGTCTCTAAAAACAATGGCAAAAGGTCGGACTTTTTGCTATAAATTTAAAATATAATTAACTGTCTGAAACCATTACAAATTTTCCTACATATTAATTTAAGTCAAGGGAATCAAAAGAAAAATACACCATAATTCGACGTTTGTGAGTTCAATAAGTCCTCCCATGATATAAGTAGAGATATCATCGGTGTAAAAAAACATTACATGCAGAGATGTGTATTGTGTATGACGTGTATGTCGGTATTATAACTCACAAGTTTCAGATAGAGTCCTAGATTACTAGAGAGACGCGAACTTTACCCACACTTTGCTGCTGCATCTTGTGCGTATACCCGTACGATATTAATCTACTACGACGACTGTACTAGGACTGTAACGCCGCCACTATCTAGCCCATGGTGCCTCTACTTTAACCAGCGTAATCAGTGCTGTCTACTAAAGTAAGTATTTATTCTTCGTTGCAGTTCGATATCTGTATCGACATTACATCAATTTTTATGTAAGAAATAAAACAATGAAATGCATCAAACGTGACAGTCTCGAATATTGAAAGACTTGTTGCTCGTTCGAGGTTAAGCTCCTACCAAGTTTTATGCTTTTCAATAATTTTCTTCTGTGCAGGGAGAAAGAGCAAATTGTTTCGCTGTCATATCAACAAACCTGCTGGTCCATTTCTAAACATGTGTGAGATAAATTCAGTCTTTTTATCTCAAATAAATTACAAATATCCGTCGAACCTAGTTACTGTTACTTAACCTTGATCTTTCTGCAGAGCTCCAATTTAAAGGCAGATGAAATACAGTATCTCAAGTTCCAGACCAGGGCGGCAGTGTGGTTTAGTGGTAGAGTGCCAGACTCGTAATCTGAGAAACCAGGTTCGAGTCCACTAAAGTCATGTAAACATGGAAAGTTTACATGGCTGCGCCCGCCCTTTTGACATTTAGTAAAGCTTTCTAACCTAATGTTAACCTGCAAGGTATCACATCCTTATTTAGAGTTCTTTGCGTATACACGTGAAAGTTAGGTAGTTAAAATTGACTAATTCTTATAAAAGTCGTTTGGTATTCTTCTTTTGAGTCTACGAGCTCTTCTTGGTTTATTTATTAAGTGCTTGACAAGTGTTCGAGTGGTCAGTTAGCCTGTGACGGTAACTGATGCTGTGTTTTGAGATTTCTTCGTTAACACTGAGCACATGCAGTTCTCTATGAATAGCCATGTTCGTCATGAACCACGGAGCTTCTGGTGATTATGCGCAATATTTTAAATTGAAATCGTTGGAGAATGTCAATGTTTGACTTTGCAGCTGTTCCCCATAGCTGAATCCCGTAGGCCCAGATTGGTTTTAGTATGGACTTGTAAAGCAGGAGTTTATTGTCAAGCGATAGTTTTGATTTTATTGAGTTTTAGCCCAAGTTGTTTTCTTTTTGTTAGGATATGTTTGCGCCAAGTCAGGCATCTGTCTAGATACATTCCAAAATATTTGACCTCGTTAGATTGTGGTATTAGTCGATTATTTAGAGTTACTGGGGGTGGACATGTTTTTTTTCTAATTCTGAACGTTATGTGAACTCTTTTCGATTCATTGACTTTAATACGCCATTTTTTAAAGCCAGTTTTTCATAGTATTTAAATTCTCCTGTAGGAATTGCAATGCCCTCTTTGAGTTTGGGCTAGAAGCAAGGACGGCAGTGTCGTCTGCAAATGTGGCTGTAGTTGCTAGATATGTAGTTGGTAGATCCTTGGTGAATAATAGATAGAGAAGTGATCCAAGCACGCTTCCCTGCGGTACTCCTGCCTTTATCTCTCGTAGATTTGTTGTGGCATCTTGATATTTTACTAAAAAATGCCGGTTCTCAAGATACGATTTCAAGATTGTAAAGAAGTTAATAGGCAGATATTTTTTTATCTTGTAGAGCAATCCAATGTGCCAGACCTTGTCAAATGCCTGAGTTATATCAAGAAAAGCTGCAGAGCAGTATTTTTTATCCCCTAAACTTTGGTGGATTTTGTCAACAATGAACCTGTTCAATCGTTGAATGTTTATGCCAAAATCCGAACTGGTGGTTCGATATCAGGTTTCCTTTTCAATGATTGGTGTTATTAAGAATTAGTTTCTCGAGGACTTTAGATGCGATTGGCAATAGGCTGATAGGACGATATAACGTAACTTCTTCAGGGTTCTTCCCTAGTTTCGGAATTATTATTATTATTTGTGCTACTTTCCATTGGGGAGGAACAAAGCTGGTTCTTATGATCGCATTGTATAATTAGGTCAGGATTTAAATCCTGTCAAACAGTTCTTTAAAAATTTTGCTAGTTATTATATCGTATCCAGGGCTTTTCTTGTGATCTAATTCAGTCAATATGATTTTTTTGACTTTACTAATTCTGAATTCCTTAATCGGCTGTTCAGGCTAATCGTTTTCAGAAACTGGATCATTTCTTCTTCCTCTTCAAGTTAATTTTCCCTAGAGATTGGTACAATAGTATATTGTGCAAAAGGGGAAAAAGCTTTCGACCCGAGGTGCACAGAATATTTTTCACAACACCTTTATGGAAATGTTCGACTTTTAAACGTAGAATGTGTGCGTTTGGTGTTCTATTCGTACAGTTTATACGCGCGTATCGTTAAATAGAAAGAGAAAAATAAAGTAATGCAGGGTCCAGAGGCAAAGCTCCTGGTGGGGGGTGTGGGGGCAAAGCCCCCCACATAACACAAAATTAATAAAATAAATATAAATAATTTTCGAATAAGATACAAGCCATTTTCGGTCTAAGCTTAGATCTTAGGCAGCTCATTATTAATTTCCGTGTATATGTATTAATATAATACATATACATGACTTCCGGTGTAGGAGTAAAAGCGGGTAGTTAGCGAGCGCAATAGAGAGCGAAAAATAAGGCGTAGAGTAAGATTAGGAGTAGTAGCAGAGAGAAGAGTAGTGGTGGAGAGAAGGGAGAGGTGGCGAAGGCGGTGGAAGTGAAGGCGAGAAGCAAAAAAAGGTAGAAGAGGAGATATTAGGTAGTAACGGTGTGTGTTCAGAAAGATGTTAAAGACACCTTAGAGAGAAAATGAAATGGCAGGCAGTTGAGAGGTGGCGACATTGCGGGCGAAGAGTAAGAAAAGCTGAGAAAACAGGTAGTGACATCTCGGAGAGAAAAAGGGAAGAAATAGGGCAGCGGTAGATTTGAAGCGAGATAGGAAGAGAAGGAGACGATAGAATAAAGAAGGCAAGAGAAAAACGGAGGATAGAAAGGAGAGTAGAGGGGATAAATAAGGAAAGTAAAAGGAAGGATAAAGCAGAGAAGGAGAACAAAAAGATGACAGGTAGAATAAGTAAGGTGGCTAACACAGGGAGAAAGAAAAGTGCGAGTTTATATAGTGAGGGGAGTATAGATGATTATTTTACAAGAAAAAGAGAAGAAGGGGGAAGAGGAAGAAGAGGCGTTTAAAAGGAGTAGAAAAATGGTGAGATCGCCAGAAGGGAAAGAACAAATAGTAAGAATAATGAGTAAAATGATGGAGGAAATACGGGAATTAAGGAAAGAACAGAAAGAGCAAAAGGTAGAAAGAAAGAAAGAGAGAGAAATGATAAGAGATGAGATTAAGAAGATGAGGGCGGATGTGAAGAAGAGAGAGGTGAAATGGCAGAAGGAAAGAGAGGAATTAAAGAAGGAGATAGGAGAGTTGAGAGGAAGGCTGGAGAATAGAGAGAGAGAGAGAGAGAAGAAATGAAGAGCAGGGAAAAGTGGAAGAGGAAGGACAGTGGGAAAAAGTAAAAAAAGATAAAGCAATGGAAGCAAAGGTAAAAAAGCTAGAAAGATGGAGAGAGTTAGAAGAGAGAAACAGAAGGAGAAACAATGTAGTAGTGAAAGGGGTGGAGGTGGAAGAGGGAAAACTAAAGAAAGCGGTAGAGAAGCTATAGCTAGAGATAGGGGTGGAGGGAGGAATATAGGAGGTAAAAAAGATAGAAAGAAAGACGGGAAAAGAGAAGAAGATGGTTTTAGTTAGGTTAAAAGATAGAGTAAGAAAAAGAGAGATAATGCAGAAAAATGTGTTAAAAGGGAAGCTGGAAAGAATAGAGGATGACATGACCCTGAAGGAAAGAAAAATGCAATAGAGCCTGGAGAGGATAACTGAGAAGGAAAGAAGGAATAGGAGGAGAGGTTGGGTAAAGTACGGAAAGATTTGGATAGAAGGGAAGTGGTGGAGTTGAGATGAGGAAAAAGAAGTCCTGATAGATGGAAGAGAAAATGTGAGAAAGGAGCAAAAAGATAGAGGAAAAGAAAAAAAGGAACAGAGGAGAAAAAGAGTAGAAGAGAGGGAGACGGAAAAATATGAAAAGGAAGGGTAGTGAGGAGGGAGAAAAAACGATGAGAGAGGAGGACGGAGAGAAGAGGGAGAAAAGGTATTCCACCATCAGGGCGGAAACCCTTAGAGTTGTTAGGGTGGCCACGATCGCTGTGACCGAATCGAACGCCTTACTGACATCCAGAGAAGCCAGATAGCAATCAACAATCTCCTCTATGCAGCCTTAGCAGGGTGTCCAATAGAAAAGTGTTGTCTGTGCACCCATCTGTAGACCTAAATACTTTCTGTTTGGGATCTGTCCAGAAGGATCTCCATTCTTTTGGTCAAGATCTTGTGCAGACCTCTGACCAATACAGGCGGAATGGTGATGGGTCGGAAGTCTCTCGGCTTGTTTGTTTTAGGCGCAAACTCCTTCTTCTTAGGTAGGAAAATTGTCCTGGAGCGCAGAAGGTCCTGCGGCAGTCTTCTGCACCACATCAGAATATTATATATTCTCAAAAACACCTGAGCTAGAATCGCTCTGAAAAGACGTGCCGAGACTTCGTCCGGCCCCGCGGCTAAGGATCTGGCAATCTGCGCGATCTTTAAGTCTGATTCCGTAATTGGCACCCATAATCTTTCCATCACAAGCGCTGTCTCTGCTTGTGGGGCCATATCAGCCTGTGTCCTCATCACCGCAGTCCAATACGGTTCCATCAACTCCCTTGAGGGTTGTGATATGGCACCCATCTGGTCCGGCACTCCACTAATACACCGGAGACGATCTCTGGTCCAGAGACTCTGGGTTGCTCCGTATTCTCTGCGCCTTGCTTTCCTCTTGTTTCTTGGTAAACGTGTGGTTTTCTCCCGCCTGTTTCTTCTCGGAACTGGTAGTGGAAAGATACGTCAAAGATACAATGCCAGCTTTTGAAAGGTAATGTCTTTGGTAATACGTGAGCGCACGTGAACAGGAAGGCTTTTCTCTCCTGCACCCCTCCCCCCATGCATGTACTTTATAATTTCGGTTTACAACTTAGCATGTACTTTATGTTGTAAAGCGAGGTTGACGCTGCCTACCGGCGGGGTGGGTGCGGGGGAGGCCCCCCTCGCACCCCCCGTGTGTGTGTGTGTGTGCTTCCCACGCATAATTAAACTAAAGAAACTCCCAGCGTGAGCCCTAACTGCTTAAATCGAGATTGGTTATTCTGCACGATTGATTCATTTAAAATTGGCGCAGTTTTACATGCGCGTGCGACCACTGAGCATGCGCATGTGACCGCAGGGCACGTTCAGTGTTGCTACATGTCGTCGGTATGACAGGAATCATAACCTGATTCCTGTCAACTTTAACGATTAATATCTCGCGTCGCGAGGCAGAGCGACACATTTTTCTGCCAGATTCTTTCGTTTCGTGCAAAAACGCGTCGATTGAGCCTATCGTCGGGAATGTCCTATTGCATCCTGGGAACCCACATGCGTAGCCGACTTCGTCCTCCTGGTTGAGGGGTTAGTTGGAGCGGACGAGCCAGCGGGTTCCCCGCTATCACCCGAGGCTTGGGTTCTTTTTTTTTAGCCAACTGATACGAACCGAAAGGGCTGGCAACCCCCAGGGCCCGGTAGCGCCAAGATCTCCTCTTTCTCCGCCTTTCCCCTCTTACCAAGAAAAGTGGAAGGCGAAGCCACTAACGCCTTCTACCAGACCCCTGCCGCAAATCTCCGAGAAAAATTTTCGCAGGATAGATAATATCCGCCTGGGACCAAACTCGGATCTCCGGAATAAGGAAAGTTCCAGGTTCGAATCCTGGCTGAGGTAATATGTTTCGCAATAATTTCTTTACAGTATTTAGATGGTTAGCATCATAAATTAAATCGTAACGATTTAGTTAGAAGAGGTGGGAGAAGATTTTACTACTCTAATCAAAATTGTGTTTCAAGTCTGACGATTTGTCGGCGCGCAGTTTAATATGATTGGAATAATTGTCTATTAAAAATAATAATTCAACACAAACATCCTATTACGGCTTTTCTTACCCTATTCTTCACTCTAAATTTTAATCCACGGAACCATTTAAAAATTGTTAATACATTTTAATTGGTTATATTTGAATTAGAAATCAATGAATATTATATTCAGCTAACAAGCGGAACGATTATTCATGTAAAAAAACCTAGAGATATAAAATATTAATTAAAACAGAGTTATATACGCATGTTTAAAATTAACTTTTTCAAAATCAAACTATCTTAACATCAATGATATATAATATCAGTGACACATAAAAAATGAACTATAACAATGAGACAACGTGTTAACACAGAGAAAGAAATATTTTACATTTTTTAAGGAAAGATTTTATAATATAAATTATATATATTATGGTATTATACAATTAAACATTTTTTACTGTTATAATGTTATATTCTACTTATTAGATATATATTACATATAATATTAAATAATACGTTACAATTAATGAATACAATTTCTTATAACTAATTTGTGTAAAACTATTGATAACCTTTATTACAAGATATATTTATTAATTTAAGTGTAAACTTCTCAAGCCACTTACTGATCACACTTAAGTGATATGCAATTTTTTCCAACTTAAGACTGAACTGATACAATTCAATACATATACTGATTGTGAGAATATAATGAGATCTTTTTTCAAGACTCGACCATCGAATCACGAAAAAGAACATTCAAGACTACATCTTAAGACAAACTTTATCTGTTCCTCATTTGAATTACAATTACACAAATATCAAATCGATTCCAAAGATTTATTTATTAAACAGTTTTACATCTCAAAAAAAAGATTAGTGTTTGCTATAAGTGCTTAGCTGAAATATGACTATAAGTACAGGTCTTGGACAGTTGAAAAACGTTAAAGAGAAAGTTAGTTTCATATTTAGACGAAAGCATATATTATACTAACGAGATCTAGCAAATGAATCATTTTATTCTGCCGCCCGTCTTATCCCGACTTTCTTTATCTGATTCAATTGTCAGCCATCATAAAATCTAGGCTGGCTAACAAACGTTTTTATAAATTTAAAAAAGTCGAGGCAATCGTGTAAAATATATATTCGAAGAATTCGAAATCCGAAATACTATTAAGTTAACATGCCAACATGAACACAATAACATAAAACGTACAGAGGATTTAGTGCTCTTTACGTGCTAATTTATTGCTCTAATCCTGATTTTATTGCTCTAGCCGTTTAGCAAAAAATTATTTTTATGCTAACTTTCAAGAAAGTTAAAACGTCCATTAAAAAGAAAATAATAATAATAAAAACACTTATACTATAATTTAGTGCTAATTATATGCTTTTAATCCTTTAACGTTCCCGAGAAATTCAGAAATACTAAACAATGACGAATATGCTATTCTAATTATCACAATCATCTTTGATAATCTATGTATTTCTTAATATAAACTCTCGTTGTCAAGATAAGCTACTAAAACACAAAACAAACGTAACTGCGAAGTTTGTAACAGTTTACCGTAGCGTTGAACCTCTGTAAAGTTAGCACCCCATTTAAAAAAAAATCATTTTTTTCTTTAAGTTCTGAATGCACCCCGAAGATATATAAAAAGTTTTCGATATATTCCGTTTTTGAGTAAAATAAAAAAAATTTTTTTTTAAGTTCTGGGAGTTCTGTTGAGAGTTCTGGGTAGCACCTCAAGAGTTTTAAAAGAAATCCTAATAGCAAAATTAAATATTTTTAATACTTTTATTGTTATCGCTGATTTAGGGATTTCATTTTGTGAATAGCACCCCCAAAATTAATCAACGGTTTTTTTAGCTTTATTCGCCGGAACTATTTCTAAAATTGACAAGGAACTCTAGAACTCTTCGGGGTGCATTCAGAACTTAAAGAAAAAAATGATTTTTTTAAAGATGGGGTGCTAATTTCACAGAGGTTAGCGTTGATACATTTCATATATTAATATAATATGCAATGACTCGACTTGTCATCGACTATATATTTAGAATAGCCTAACTTTCTACCAAAAATTTAGAACTTGACTCTTTTGTCTGAAAAGCAATGACTTCGCATTCAAGACAGTATCGTATGACATTAAAAATGTTCTTCTTGAAATATGTAAAAACAAGTTGACGTGTTAAATCGTAAATGTTTATGACATGTTCTACAAAATTGAAGGATTTTTGATGTCATTGTCTTTCGTCACAATGGCATCAATGTCAATCATTAATTCATAGCGGCCCATTTACCAAATGATCCATCACGAACGTATTCTATTTGTTTGAGAAGCAGAATACGCGCGAAACACTTATTCGGTTCACTAGGTCAAGTAATTGCAATTATTAATTTCTCAATGATGACATTAATGTGTAGCGCGTTTTGAGAAGGTCAAATATTAACATCCGGTCCAATGATCGACGTCCGTTTAAATATGCATCTCGCGAGCACATTCGACAATGTAAATTATTACATTGTTTTAGACAAAAGTAAAATTTGAAAGAATTTAATTTTTCAAAACATTTAGTCAATAATCTTATTTCTGTCTCAATATTCGCTAAGTAAATGATAAATTACAATATATAGCTATTGATAAAATTATTAGACACCCTTGTTTCTTCTGAATATCTTGGAACAAATGAACTTTTCTTTTACGTGTTGTTTTCAATCTATTGATTTTGTGAATAGTTCAAACAATTGAGGTACAAAGTTCATTAGCTTTCTTAGGGCAATAGCAATATTACTCAGAAAAATGTTTATTTCGTATTTCGATTTCGATTAATACGAGCACAATTATTTCCATTTCACAAGTAATTGCTAGACTTTTTTGTCTGTCTACTGTCTACGGATTGTCCTCAAATCTCAAAATATACCTAAAACAAATGAGTTGAGTGAATCAAAACGGGTTTAGATCTTATGTGGTACTTCTAAGGACTCTCAAGTGCAAGTAGCAAAAAAATGAACCAAGTTCAATTGTTTGAACCATTCACAAGATCAATAGAATAAAAACAACACCTAAACAGAAATCTTATACTCACTGAGTTCCAAGATATTAAAAAGAAACAAGGGTGCCTAATACCTTTATCAATGGCTGTATGTGCGTCAGGATGGCATGTACATATATTTTTTACATGCGTGTAACTATTAAAAGTACCAAGGTTTACCGAGGAGACTCTAGAAACTAGCGCTCTCATTTAATTTATGGAGTGAAACTCGGATATTTTAGGCAAGTGATCACCTGTCTCACTGGTATTTTCACTCATGCAAGACTAAATAGAGCGTCCGAGCATTTCTTGAGACTCTATCACTGAGATCTAAGGTCGTAGCGTTGATAAATATTGTTTTGTATCAAACGGAATAAAGATATTTAGCCTATAAAAATAGTTCATAATTTTTAAACATTTTTATGCAGCCGTTAGAAATATTTTCGGTAATTTAGTTTAGGGGAGCAACCTCCTGCGACCTTGACCTTAACATACACTTAACCGCGAAAAATACAGGACACTTGAAATCAGCGTTAAAAAGCACCACATTCAAAGTTGCATACCATTGTAAAAAATGATCGCAGAGTGATGTTTGAAAACATGTTTTAAAACCTAAACCCTCAACTTTCAAATGCTTCAAAGCTCGTTTCTCTGCGAAGATTTTGCTACATCTTTTACTACAAACGGCGCTAATTTAAAGTGGACCTTGTAAAATTAAAGAATAAACTTCAACTTTCATTGCGCATTGCGTTAATTTTTTAAAGTATAATGGATTTGCAAATCCGACCGTACAACTTCTTCATAATATATTTTAGGGGAAACTGATATTGGCGGTAATTTTAGAAACGGTGTAAAATTATGCAATTTTTAATTTTTATGCTAAGTAAAAAAATTATGCTAATGCTAAAGAAAAAAAGATTTTTCCGCAACGGAGATATTTTTTATCAGAGTAAGTTAAATGTTCCCATAATTGTACGCGTCGATCCATTTAAATGTACAGATTACTATTAAAAAATTATTACAGCAAGTATGTGATTTTTTTCATGTTTGAAGTACTAATAATCAGTACAAAATTATCTATTTCAAAAAAAGGTAAAAAAAGGCGCCAAGTACACGCGCAATGTATGTTGTAAATCCAAAAATCCTACATGGTAGTAGCGTTATTTCTCCCTAACAAAATAATTCACAAAATTGCGTTACCTAACTCAACCCAAGTGATATGCATTTCAAAAAAAGATGTAAAACCTTTAAATTGCGCCAAAATTGCAAAGAGAATATATAATATATATATATATATATATATATATATATATATATATATTGCTGTGAAAAATAATTGTTACACAACTACTTTTAAAAAAGAAAACTCAAGTGGTACATATATATATCTTTGTATTCTCATTCAAGGGTCTTCTCATTCCAACCCAAGCTTTAATTCTTTTTAATAAAATTATAATATTACAAAAAATCATTTTAATTACAAAAAATTTAAGATATAACAGTATAAAATAAAAATATTTAATTAAAATAAATTAAATAAATTTTTCTTGTAAAAAAACTTGGCGCTGCTAGACCTTGAAATTTAATAAAATACTAAAATTTTGATTGAATTTAATAAAACACAAAATTTTTGATTAAATAAAAAAGCAATAAACATAATTTAGGAAAGTACGCGGCAGGAGTAAAAAAGCAGCACCAAGAAAAATTTTTTTACAAGAAAAATTTATTATTATATAGTTTGGCTGACCGACCTTCATTCCAGTTTAAAGCTTTTCAGCTTTTCAGATTCATATACAATTTAAGACTTAAACCTTTAAAATCGATGAAATAATTTCCAAGGTATCAAGCTGTAAGGAAGTTATATGAACCACACTGTACAGTGAAAAATAAATAAATACACTCTGACATATTCTTTATGAAAATAACTACATAAATTTTCTTTATATCAATTGCCTGGCAAGATACCAATAACTTTGGCGCCTTAATTTGACGATCGTTTCTGGTAGTACTTTTAACACTGAACAAAAAAATATATAGGTCTTATAGAGCTAACCGCTCTGGTTTAGAGCTATACAGTGTTAAAGTTGGTAAAACTTTAGATTAAGGGCAACCTCACTGAATTCAATAACCTTGATATATGTTGTCAAGGACATAATTCTGAGTAACTTTTTCTTATAACTTAATCGTCGCTCGTTGCTTATTAAAAAGTTATTAACAAAAAAAATTTGAAAAATATAGCAGGACGGGAGAAGGACTCACGCGTGGAAAGTTATAAACCCATGTGGCACCTCGTTTCGCGTGGAAAGTGTATCCGTGGGGGCAGTAGGTTCCGCCCCCCTGCGGGGAGCTCCACTAACAATAAGATACACAGTGTGCCTTTAAAGTACATGCGTGGGCTTTCCACGCGTGGAAAGTTGTAAACCCATGTGGCACCTCGTTTCATATCGACAATATACATCAAGGTCATTGAAATCGGTGAGGTCGCCCTTAATCTAAAGTTTTACCAACTTTAACACTGTATATCTCAAAAACCAAAGCGATTAGCCCTATAAAACCTGTATAATTTTTTGTTTAGCGTGTGACGTGACATTTGTCACGTCCTCCGCCCAGACGGTAGCTCGGCCGAGGGAAAGGTCAGGGATGGCGCCTCGACTCGAGTCGAGGAAGGGCTACTCGCGTTAACTAACCTTTTTATGCTAAGTTTCGTAGGGATGACAGGTGGTGCCGGAGCATGGGATCGCTGACCGAATGTAACGACGATAGTCGCGACGAGGGAAGAACGGGCGCTCGGAGGACGTACGGCGGAGTGGTCGGACCAACGGGCGGGCTACCGGGACCTGCCGCTGAGGAAGCGCCAGAAATGTCTCGCACAGCGTAACACGGCCCCGCCGCAGCATAAACACGGGTGCACTACCGCGACTGCAGCGCGGGTGGACGACCCGCATCACTTCACCCGCCGACGGCGCCCCGAGGGCCGAGCGGCGCCGCCACGGCCTGGCCAGCCGGGCGGGAAACTGCGAGGGGCCCGCGCACAACCAGCAGCCAAATCAAACGGGCCGCGGGAAAATGGCGGAAATCGTCTACAACGTCGCGAACACCCCTGGACGAGCGCTTCGACACCGCCGAGCAGCAGCGAGCAGCCAGACTTGTAAGACTTCCACTCCGGTGCTACCAAGTAATTGTGGGCTCGATCTCGGTCGCGACCCGGCGCAAGTAAACGTGTATATAGAATAGATTGCCGTGTGAATCGGCCTGATTACGCGTCGTATTTAGCTACCGGCTCCCGCCGTCGTGGGTGCCGGGAAGATTATCGCGGCTGTTTGTCGGGATCGCGGGCCCGTGGCGAAAGTATATATATACGAAAGTATATATATAATGATTCTTAATTTTTTTCTTAGAAAATTTTATTCTTGAAACTTTGGGTGTTTACATGAGTTTAATCTTACATTTTTATGGTGCTATTTTTCCACATAATCACCATCTCTTTCTATACACTTTTACTATTTATGAATAAGACGCTAAATATCCGTGCGGTAAAAGTCTTTGTTTTTATTTTCGACGGCTCGATCAACTTTTCTTTAGCTCATCGTCACCTGAAAAATGGTGTCCACGAAATGTATCTTTCAATAGGCCGAAGAAGTGATAATCAGGGGGGCCAGATTCGGATTATGAGAAGGATGAAAAGGAACAATTCATTGTAGTTTGGCAATTGCCTTTCTCATCAGCAAACTAGTGTGGGGCTGTGCGTTGTCAAGAAAAATCTCATTCAGGTTTTGCCAGGTTAAATTTTAGATGAGTGACAATGAGTTAAAGAAAAGCATTGATCGAGCCCTCAAGAATAAAAGCAAAGACTTTTACCGTACGGGTATACAGCGTTTTATTCACTGATGATAAAAGTGTATAGAAAGAGATGGTGATTATGTGGAAAAATAATAAATGTGCACCATAAAGATGTAAGATTAAACTCATGTAAACACCAAAGTTCCAGGAATAACATTTTCTGAGAAAAAAAATTAGGTGGCATTATATATATATATATATATATATATAGGGCGAGGGTCGATGCGAGTGTATATATATATATATATATATATATATATATACACTCGCATCGACCCTCGTATATGTAAAGAAAATATTGATAACAATGAAGAAAGTGACTGACACAATCGTCTAAAATGTTGCTCATTTTTCTATTCTTATTAAGTAGGTACCCATGCCATATCATACACATGATGAGGTTCACAATTCGATAGAAGAGAGGAAGAAATATACAGCTGAATATACAAAAAGGCAAGATAGATGTAAATATACATATATACTTATCGTATGTTACTTGAAGCTTCGACGCACTGACGAAAGAAAGAAAAAAGAAATGTTCGTGTATCACTAAGTGTCTTCGTTTTCAACTCGTGTAATACTATTCGCAGCTTCATCTGATAAAAGATCTTGGCAACAATAGAACGTAAGATGAATACAAATCTGAAACTACTTTCTTACGATCTCGCGTACATTCCGTGGCAAAATGCACCGTAACATTAAACCGTTATTAAGGTGGTTCATGCATTTAGGTCAAATGTAGTTAGCCCGAAAAATGTGATATGAAATGAAAGATTAACGTTCCTAGAGTGTGTCTGTAAAATTTCGGATTTTTTAACCGTTTGGTTCCGGAGATATATGTCCGTAAACTTTGCCAATTTAACGCGGGGGGGTAGCCCCTCTTGCAAAAAACGAGGCTAAAGCGCTTATGCTGCAAAAATTACAATACTTCAAAAATAGATAAACGAACCAAAAACTGACGAAACGATGCAATAAACATTTTGCAAGATACTGAACGAAGCCCGAGTTCATTGACCGTACTATATAATAATAAAACGTAATTTTCGATTGACTAAATCGACAACACGGAACTGACAGCTGGACTCGAGCGGCAGCTTGGCAACGCATGTGTCAGCTGATGAGTATAACGCATATCCCAAAACCTTCAACGTTTACCATGTTCTGGACGCTGAATAAAGCAAAGAATGAAACAAAAATATTCGTCCATTTCTAAAAAGAATTTAAAATTAAGTTTGATCAAGATCTGCAATACTGAATAAATACAAGTTTTAATACAATGAGGTTATAACATGTCCAAATAATTTTAACATGCATATTCTATTTATCATAACGTTGCCGCGCTGCTGTTGTACATATATTCACACGGCTCACAACTCTAGTAAAAGATGTGACTTTGGCCCCAATATTTTAATTACGTAGAGGTCGTATAACATTAAAGATGTCATAAATAATAAATCTAATTATATGCTGATTTTTACGGACAAAAATCACACTTATTTATCACTAATAAGAATAATTGCCTATTTGACTTGCAAGTACTGCATGAACCACCTTAATCACTCACAAAAAACTTCCGACTATTCGATTATAATTTAAAATGTAATTCGATATATTATAGTGCTGGATTCTGTGTGACCGTCGCGTCGACTGTAAAATTTAAATGTTTAAAAATTATCTTTAAAAAAAATTAAGTATAACATCCATAATTATTCTATCATAATATTGATTAAATGCTTTCGTTGATGTTTTAAGCTCTAGTAGTTTTTTGCGTTAAATACCTTTTGTTTTGTGTTATTGTTCATTTTCTTTGGTTTCATCAACTTTTGCTCCTTTGAAATTCATCTGTTCATAAAACATATAAATAAATGTATTCTGTGAATAAAGATTCACAGATTACATTTTCAAAAAAGACGATTTATATAAAAAGAAAAAAAACATTTTTTAAATCACTTTTTTGAATTTTTAATATGTTGTAGTACTTGTATGTCTGATTAAAAGTTTCAAATTTTATCAACTTTTTATGATTAGTTTTTCAGTTATAGGCATTTAAAAGTCGCATTTCAGACCGTCCGTACGTTTGTCTACATGAGTTTGCACTTATTAATATAGTGAAAGCACGAGTAAAAGCCGAAAACCTTCATAGAAGAAATGCAATATAGAATTAATTGAATGAAAATGCATCCCATTTTTCTAGACTTACAAGGGAACGTTTGGAACTATCCCTCACCGATTTTGATGAGCTTTGGATGTTGTAGAGTTATAGCAAAAAATAACAGACACGTATTATTTTTACCAGTTTCGAAGCATATTTAGGGGTTAAAGTAACTCCTCGACAAAAATTCCATATATTTGATTACGAGTAAATATCTCTGAAATCGTGAGGTATGTAAAAAAATGTATATGAAAAACTATATTAACTGTTATACACTATATTAAATGCAAACTCATGTAGACAAACGTATAATACGGATGATCTTGAATGCAACTTTCAAGTGTCTATAACTCAGAAACTAATCATAGAAAGTTGATAAAATTTAAAACTTTTTATCAGGGAAGAACATTAAAAACCCTTCCCTTTCCGGAATTAAATCGCCGCGATTTAATGATCTAAAAACTGTAAAGAATTTATTGCGAAAAATAATATTGAGCTGCCTAAGATCTAAGCTTAGACCGGAAACGGCTTGTATCTTATTCGATTGTATCATAGCGGTCTTGTTTTCTGTTATTATTTATTTCACGTCACCTGAGAAAGACGTTTCAAACTATTTAATCAGTTATTGCGATAATTATTACCACATGCCTCAGTGGCTAAATTGGTACGACACTCTTCATGGAACGAGGGAAGTTCCAAGTTCGAATCCTGGCTGAGGTAATATTTTTCGCAATAAATTCTTTTGTTTTTAGATAATTAAATCGCGTCGATTTAAAAGGGAAGGGTTTTTAATGTTCCAACGATAGCTGTGTTTCAAGTCCGACCGTGATCGGCGCGCAGTAATAAGTTGGAATATTATGTATATGTATTATAATAATACATATACACGGAAATTAAATATTGAGCTGCCTAAGATCTAAGCTTAGACCGAAAACGGCTTGTATCTTATTCGATTATGTATCATAGCGGTCTTGTTTTCTCTTATTATATGTATATGTATTATATGTATATAGTTCCATAATTATAGCGTTTATTATTTTTATTAGTGTTTTAGGACAAAATTTTAATAATATTAATCGCCGGAACACTTTTTATAAACATGAAAATACAATAGTTACACTCTTCAAAAATAAGCAGAAACTCTAATCAGAATTATCGAATTCTAGAGTATTAACTCACTTCATGATACAATTCCGCCGAATGTCGTGCTTGCGGCAAAAATTAAAATTGTTTAAAGAAATGTTTAGGGTGGAGCAATAATATTTAAATGTTGTCAACCGCAGAACTCGAACTGAACAAGCCAGAACTACTGTCAAAAGTATCAGAAATTGTCAGCACGAGTGTCGTGCTGCTACGAATATTCAAAACTACGTACAAAATTGTTAATTGTTAAAATTTCAACCTAAAACATTATACATATAATTATAGAACTAGCCTAGAATTAACGAAAATCATCCCTTATCTCGTAATATTCGATGTTTTTTTGTGCTTTAAAGGAAAATGAGCCATGATAAAGTTAGCACATTTTTCATTTTCGATTTTTTTGATTAAAAAATGTGAACTTTTTTTTGCTTATCAAAATCTGTAAAACTAAAAAAAGTGCTACTAAAACTATCATTTAAAAATTAATAACATGTCAACTTTATACATAAGAGTTTTCTGCAAAAACAACATTACCTTAAAACACACACACATGGATAATACTAATTTAAAAATCTAAAAAAAATTAAATCCAAAAATCTAAAATAATCACATAGAAAATTGCATTTAAAGTGTCGAGACATACCAGGAAATGTTCCCATAGCTTACACGGCCGTTTACTTCACTCCCTAGATAGTTATCCGGTTGCGCAAAAATCATTTGCATAACAATGACGTGCGACTGCGTGCCGAACGGTCTAAACGGTTGTAGCCAAACGGTGAAACATACGAGAGAAGAACGTAATTGTGGAACGAATAACGCATTATTAAAATCTCATGATATGCTGTGGACATCAGTATATCGCGTGACAAACTTCATCTACATTCGTTATATGTAAAATTAATAATAACATTAATATCTGTAATCTAATATTTGTTTGCGGATTAGTACAAAGTTTAATTGATAGTACAGTACGGCGATAATACATCAACGAAGCGAAAGAGACTAAGTACCAGAGTAAATAAAAAATTAAAGACAAATATTTTTTTATTTAAAATGTTTTGACGGACACACACACACACACAAGAAATTATATAGAAAAACCTTGCGCGTCTTGCAATGCTTGTATATAATGACAGTGTCGCGATTTGCAGTATTCCATTTGCAGCCATAACGAGTAAACATTGGAGATACTATATGCGCTATGTGTATTAGTTTTAAGCAACACACTGTAGTAAGATTACTATAGATAAAAGATGTAAAACCAGCTGAAAGTTACAGAATATGAAGAATAGCACTATAATATAAAGCAAACTGATATGAGAAACTATAAAAAAACCTATATGTTATAAAGAATATATATAAGGCATTCCATGCCAAATCGACCTGGGTTTTGTTTCAAAAAAAATTGAAAAAAATTCTAAAAAATCCTGTTATATATAAAAATGTTCAAGCAACAGCCTACAGTTGACTGACTTATGCTTCTAATTTTTTCAATGTTTTTTTTTCAAACAAAGCTTGAAAAAAGCTCGAAAAAAATAGAAGCAAACGCCGGCCTACTCTAGGTCAAGACTTAAAAATTTTGATATTTGATATAAGATTTTTGAGAATTTTTTCAGATTTTTAAATTGTGGCCAACAATGTGTCGGTTTAAAAAATTATAAATAAATAAAAAAAAATCGAAAAAAATTCTGAGTACATTTTAGAGTTGGAACAATAACATAAAAATTGCAGACCAAATCCGAGAGATCGAGGGTCAAACCCAAGTCAATTTGGCGCATGAAATGCCCCCATATGTAAAGAAAAATGGATTTGCTAAAGTAATGTAAAAGAATTGGTAATATATTTCTGGCTATTAAGGGAACCACCTGGTTTGGACGTTTGGAGCGCTAAAAAATAACAATTTACTTTTTTTAATGCTATCTTTTAGTGCTATCAATTTTATGTTTGTACGCAATATTTTATTTATACTTTATAGAATATCCATGAATTTTGATATACAAAAAGCATATAAAATTGTCGAGATATCTACACGGGCAGTAGACGTGTCCACACTAATTTTGTGAAATTGCTGACACTGCAGAGTCAAAACAAGTCACTTGAAATAAAGAAAAAACCAAGTTGATTTGTGATTAATAATGATAAACGCATAATACGCTAAATCTATTACCTAAAATTATAAAAAATTGCGAATTGTTAAAAATATGCCATTATAAAAAAAGTATATCTTTATACTATTATTTTTCCCATTTTAAATTGTCAAAACAAATATTTTTCAAAAATTTATTCTTTTGTTAAGTTTAGCGTACAGAGAAAATGGTTATAATTTATATGTCAAAAGCCCAAATCATTGCATTGAGTCGTTTTCTCTCAATACTGTCAACAATTTAACAAAATCAGTGTGGACACGTCTACTGCTCATGTAAATGATTTTATATTTTTTATTTTTGTATATCAAAATTCATAAATATTCTATAAAGTATAAATATAAAAATAAAATATATGTACAAACATAAAGTTGATAG
Organism: Temnothorax americanus; assembly: GCF_048541705.1. NCBI lineage: Eukaryota > Metazoa > Arthropoda > Insecta > Hymenoptera > Formicidae > Temnothorax > Temnothorax americanus. Next base: position 5,984,239 of record NW_027509802.1, read on the forward strand.
CATTAACTGTTTATAAAAATTATCATTTTTTAGCGCAGAAAACCAAGTGATCTTCTTAATTTAGGGCTATACTATAAAGTCGCCGAGGTGATACAGAACAGAGATGTGGAGGGGGGAGGAGGAAGGGAGTATATATAAAAACGTTTATATCACGTTTTACTTTAAATTATAGACACACTTTGTCTTGATATTACAGTACAATAACATTAAAATAAAGCTAGTACACATCAAAATTAAAAAATTAAAAATATTTCTCAAACAAATTAACAACAAACATTTACTGCTGTGTTTATCATCGCACATACACTGACAATGAGTCATTTTAAAAGACTACATTTAACTCAAAAAAATTTTCACGTTTTTTTTTTACTAGTCATACTTTTTAAACGATTTAACATATTTTAGCAAATCCTTATTTTTCTTTAGATAATTGTAGAATTCTGAGCAAGTTATCTCAAAATTATAAAACACTTGTGTGTGTTTTATTCATATAATTGGAAAATCTAATTAAGTAGGTACAATAATAACATAACAATAATACGGTGGATCGGGACCTCGAAATGGTAGCTCTGTATACGAAAAGAAGACTATAATGGGCGGTTTCACGAAAATACGGGACAAAACGGGATCTAAACGAGAATACGGGGGTTCAAATACGGAATAATCTCGTATATACAGGACGTAGGGCAGCCCTATACTTTAATCTAACATAATTATAATCAACAACATTTTTCCTGTGTTGTGATAATAAACATATACATTTGTGATAATAACATATATAGATATATAATAAGTTGTGATAATAAACATTTTCTTTTATTTTTTAAATAACTTTTATCGCTCGAGAAAAATGCGTTTCTTATATATTAATAAGAGCATTTGCTTATCTTTATTCAAATTTAAATTTAAAATTTGATAACAAATGTTAAACAATCTGATAACAAGTGTTAAGCAAACATTGTCTATTGGACAATGTAAGACGCTGCATAAACTTGGCGGTTTCAGTTTGTCCGGATAAACTTCCGAAAACCTCCCACACCCGATTTTGATAAAATTTTACAGGTATGTAGTACCCACTAAATATAGTCGGAACCTACAGTGTTAAGGATGTATGGGTGACATCTCAAAGCATTACCAAAAATCTAAAAATTTCATAGATTGTTCTATTATTACGTCTAAGTATCTGTGTAAAATTTCAGCACAATTCTCTTACTGGTTTATAAAAGTTATTGTAATTAAGAATGTATTGGAGGTATTTCAAATATATTCAGAAAATGCTGTAAATTGTTTCTAAATTAAATTAAAAATACTCTGTAAAAATTTGAAGTTATTTAAAAGTTATTTAAGTTTAAAGTTGATAAAATTAACATTATCCATTATGGAGAATTGACATTTTTGCTGTAAATATAAATAAAATATAAATAAACCATTAAGATATTTAAATTAAAGTAATTTAAATCGACTTGACTGGCAATATATATAACGTCTTTCCGATATGAACATTGAAAAACTGTGAGCCAACTTGGTTTGTCGGATTCACACAGCACTTTTTTCAGATCAATATCGAGACATTATTAATTTTGACCATAATTTTGGTCCGTTGATGTAATTTCTAAATTAAATAGTTTTTAATTTTATTGCGAAAAATATTACCCCAGCCAGGGTTTGAACCTGGAACCTCCCGTATACCGTGCGGGAGTCGTGCCAATTCGACCACTGGGGCTGTGGTAATATTTATCGCAATAACAACTGTAAGATGGAGCACCGATTACTAGGTCGACGGTGTATAATAAACAGAATAATAAATTTCTTTCGCCAGTATATAGAATAACAATTAAAGTACTTTAATTGTTATTCTATACTGGCCAGTATATAGAAGAACGTATCATATAAGAACTATAATGGTAGTACTTATAATGTCTGATTTGACTCCAGAATTTACCATATTTAAAATTTATTTATCTCATTCTGTCTTCTCTTAACAATTGCGTATTTTTGAACAGTATGCATTTATCGAATTGCCAAACCTATGTCATTGGTTTAGAATTTTTAAGAGGGTAGACAACCTTGACAAGCAAAAAAATTAATGTTTTTTTTTTAAATTAAATATTTAAAAAATAGAAAACTGAGTATTTATATATATATATATATATATATATATATATATATATATAAAACTTTGGTACATGATTCTATTGTGGTCTATATTCTTTTATGCATGGTTATTGTAAAAAAAAATAATATTAATAATAACAGGAGCTATTGGTAATGAAGGAAAGCAGTTCAGTAGCTGTAGATGGACATAAAATCTCGAAAACAGCTCCAACGATTTCCTTAAAAAATGTTTTACATGTTTGTTAGAAACATTATCTAAAATGTGTCAAAAGCAAAATTTGAAAAAAAATTTTTTTAATATATATTAGTTGCAAGAAAATGAAAAATTACATTTTTTCAATAAAATAAAAAAAATGTTTTAAAATTTTGCTTTTAACATATTTTAGACACTTTTCTAGATTATGAATCCCCGTTTTATTTTGTTTTAGATTTGTCATTATTCCGAAATCGTCCACCACTAGCTATTGAATGGAAAGAACTTTCCCTTCATTACTAATAATTCCCGCTAAAATTAATATTTTTTAATAATTTCTTTTTTTTTATAATTATAACAAAATATAAAATTATGTGCCAAAGTTTCAAATCTCAATTCTCTATTTCTTAAATATTTAATTTAATAAAAAAAGTATATATTTTTGTTTGTCGAGGTTGTCTACCTCCTTAATGCATTATCGTTTTAAAGTATGATTTTAGAAAACAAACGTGTACAAACGTATACAAACATACAGACTTGAAACAACACCGACAACGTGTTAATAAAGAGTGAAAACCAAAAGATTAATAGAGAGTGAAAACCAAACGTTTTTTAAGCGGCAACTCATGAGTGAAAATATCACATTTCTTCTCTATATTACAATAATTGTACAAGAATACAAAAGTAAACACATATCATAGGCTGCGTTCGGGGAACGCACTATTAGCGCTATTGCATCATCCTATCTTTATCGCTCATCAGGTGTAAAACAAGGATAGAATAAGCAAATAGCACAGCACTAATAGCGCGCTCCCCGAATCCAGCCATAGTGTGTCGATAAATCATTTCAATGACAATTTAAATATACCATTCAAATTGCGTCAAATTTCACGCAAACTCGATGCATTTTGTCGAAAGACATAATTTTAATCACTTATTATAATATATCGCCAATTTGTGGCTTTGAATTTGAAATTCATTTCAAAAACACTTCTGATATAACTTCATTACTGTAGCGCAAAAACGCAACATTTCCGGATGAGTTGCCACTTAAAAATTGTTTGTGATTCGTCACCCTCTATTAACCTTTACACATTATTGGTGTTGTTTCAAAACACTCTGTGTATAAATATCAATGTCAAATTTAAAACTATTAGAAGAAGATATACTTTCAATGGTCGTTTATCGGGGAGAGCATTCTTTGTAATCATCGGCGGTTCTGTTTATTCATTAAATATGCCTTCGATCGACACCAAGCAATTCGCTTCGTCTTCGTAGGAACGATAGGATTGATAGGAAGCGTTGCGACGTGACCGATGATGCTCCGCGAATCGAGAATTCGAAACACGACGTGACGAGAGCGCGAGATACGCGAATGGTAACGAATGCCGGTTCGAACAATGGAATTAGAGGGAAAAAAGAGAGAGACAGAGAAAAAGAGAGATACGGGAGAATGTCGTCCGACGTGGAGCAGCGCGTTAACCACACGCTTAGAGGTTACGTTTTACGAATAGTGATCGTTGTCGGGACTCACCTGTCGATTTCTCGATGAAATGCGAGTACCGCGTTCCGCGACAATAGACCGGAGACCGGATAGCAAAATCGCGAAAAGGAGCCGATAAAACGACGGAAAGTCAACAGCACGATAACACGACACAACCACCTACATAAATCATAAAACAGACTGAGCCAAGTTCAGCGGCATTCAGCAGTCAGCAGTTCGGCTCGGCAGGGACGGCAGGTTCGGCTGGCTCGTCGACGGTTTGTTCGCTAGATGTCTCGCAGAGAGTATGCACCGCTGCCGTCATCTGCCAGCCGTCAGCGATAAGCCGATATCGCCTGATTGCGAATTGCAGCGGGACAGGCGGGACTTTTGAATAAGTGTTCTCCATAGTAAGGCCCTGCGCACAATATCACGCTCTATAGAGCACATATTAGGAATAAGAATAAATATTAAATGTTAAGAATCGGAATTAGAAATAATAATTAAACGTAAAGCATAATGGAAAAGAATAAAATAAGATATAAATATATAGGAGCATTTCTACATTTCTATATCCTAATATTTAATATTTATTACAGGAATATTTATTACATTAACCCTATAAGCGCGTAATATTATTTAATATTAAGTAATATTTTAGGTGTAATCTTAGAACATTAAATACAATACAAAAGTCGTTTTTTGTTCGACCCAACTGGCCAAATAATTAAATACAATATTCTATAGAATTACTGTAGTAATATTAATAAATGGATATATGTCTGTGCTCCCCTGACAATATTATATGAATATTATATGAAATAATATTATTTAATGTTATAGAAATATTTTAAATTTTTGGGAACTATCCAATAAATAAACTATTTTTAATTTAATAATTAAAAAATTTATAAATATTTTAATAAACAATAGTTATAAAATTAATGTTACGAATAGTTATAAATATTGTCTATTAATCAGTGTGATTGGCCTTAATGGCCTTGGCACATAAAAAAACTTAAAGCAGTAAAAACTTAAGCAGTAAAACAGAGATTGTGCAATTATCCCAAAAACCTGTGTTAAATTTGCGATCGATTGTCCGACCCGTTTCTGGATACTTATTTGCTTCAAAAGTTACAGAAATTGCATATCTATACTATTATTACAAAGCAACAGGGTTTGCATTTTTTTTGTTCGCTATGATCTCGGAAACCAATGGGCCGAATTTTTACCAAACGTATATGAAATAGGGGTAGAATTTCCCGGGGAGTGCTATAAGGTGTATAGTTTTTCGTTACCGATCTTCTGGAAACCGGTTTTTCTAATTTCTTCAATTTTTCAGTAAATAAGTGACGAAATTTCAAAGAATTGTATATAAAACAGGGGTAGAATTTTCCGGGAAATGCCATAAAGTGTAATTTTTTGTTATCGATCTCTTTGGAAGCCGGTACTGAAATTTTTGAAATTAAAAATCATTTGACCAAATTTTTATTAAATTTCATATACTTTTAATATCGATTTTTTTGGAAACCGGTATCAGAATTTTTTCGAATTAAAAACCATTTGACCAAATTTTTATTAAAAATATATGAAATAAGGGTAGAATTTCCCGGGGAGTGTAGAGGTAGAGTGTATAGTTTTTTGTTACCGATTTTTTGGAAACCGGTTTTTTTAATTTTTCTAATTTTTCGAGAAATAATTGACTGAATTTTTCCTAAAAGTATATAAAATAGAGGTAGAATTTTCCAAGGAGAACTATAAAGTGTATAATTTTTGGTTACCGAGATCATAGCAAATAAAAAAAGGCTAGAAACTGTTTTTTTATTATAATAGTAAAGAATTTTACATAAAACAGGGGTAGAATTTTCGAGACTAAATAAGTTGTTAAATTCACATGTTAAATATTAATCAATTAATCAATATCGAAAGTCGCTTTCGGAAAATAATTGATCGAATCTTCCTGTGGTGTTATTTTTTGACTCGGTATTTATTCTTTACACACACACACACACACACACACACACACACACACACACACACACACACACACACACACACACACACACACACACACACACACACACACACACACACACACACACACACACACACACACACACACACACACACACACACACACACACACACACACACACACACACACACACACACACACACACACACACACACACACACACACACACACACACACACACACACACACACACACACACACACACACACACACACACACACACACACACACACACACACACAACCACACACACACACACACACACACACACACACACACACACACACACACACACACACACACACACACACACACACACACACACACACACACACACACACACACACACACACACACACACACACACACACACACACACACACACACACACACACACACACACACACACACACACACACACACACACACACACACACACACACACACACACACACACACACACACACACACACACACACACACACACACACACACACACACACACACACACACACACACACACACACACACCCACCCACCCACCCACCCACCCACCCACACACACACACACACACACACACACACACACACACACACACACACACACACACACACACACACACACACACACACACTAACACAAACACACATACACAAGAGGTGTAATGCTAATGCCGGCGGTATTGACACAAAATTGAGGTATGGCATATTATATGCAAAGCAATTATTTCCGAAATATAAGTTTGTAATATTGAAAATTAAAAAATGGCAAAAGCTACGCGTATGAGAGCAATGCATATGGAGAGAGGAAGGGAGAGGGACAGAGAGATTGATTGATTGATTGATTGATAAGTATATTTATGCCCAAACATAGCTACAGGGCAATGATAGCAAAATATAGTAATATACAAGATAAAGATACAGTGACACGCAACTTAACTTAAACGCAACTTAATATTAGAAAAGCACATAATCTACAAGCAACTAAAAAATTAAAAAAACAGAATGCAGGTAGCACTAGGTGAAGAGAATACTACGAGTACTCTATACACACTACATGCTAAAATATCTAAAGAACTTAGTCTGAGAATTCGGATGACAGCAGGTAGGATCGGAGGAGATTCTTAAAAGCTGCAATAGTAGTAGGTGATGTTATATTGTCCGGGAGAGAGTGCCAAAAATAGATGGCCGCTATCTGAAAGGAATTTCTATATATTTCCGTTTGGAAAGCTGAGATATGGAAGGTTTGCGAAGTAGAATTTGCAATTCGAGTCGATCTTTTGAGCGAAGGGCTAAGTGAGGTAAAAAGTTCACTCAGATATGCTGGCGAGCCCATGTAGATGATACGATACATCAGACAGCCAAAAAAATACAATCTTCTATTTTCTACGGACAGCTACCCTAGGCGTCGTCGATATTGCGTTATATGCTCGTCTTTCCGCAAATCAAAGATAAATCTGATACAGCAGTTTACAAGTCTCTGTAACTTCAGATTAAGTTCCTTGCTCAAGCCATGATAGACAAGGCAGCAGTAGTCTAAGTGGGGTAGTACCAGAGATGTTACCAGCTTGATTCTAAGTTCGGTGGAAAGAGAACTCTTGCTGAATTTCAATTTATATAACGCGTGATGAACTCTCTGCGAGACATGCGAGACATGCTTATTCCAAGAGAGATTTGATTCGAAACAGACTCCAAGGTTTCTCACCTCACTTACATATGGCAAAGGCGTGTGATTAACAATAATAGGTGGTAATGCATTCAGATCAATATTGTTGATATTTATTCCACTGCCAAAAATAATGACTTTGATGTGCCAAAAATAATGGACCCATTTACATTTGCATAATCAAAAATAGCGTTTGCATCTTTAGAGATTAAGTTAAGGTTGTGGAGGAGATCGGAAGGAGCACATAAACGATAAATTTGAACATTGTCAGCAAATATCATGTAGTCGGAATATATCAAGACTGTACCAATGTCATTAATGTAAAGAGTGAACAAAAGTGGACCAAGGACAGAGCCCTGCGGAACACCACACAGAGTAGAAAGCCAAGAGAAATGGTTACCCTCATCGTCAGCGACAGCCTGAGAGCGACCAGTGAGATATGAGTAAAGCCAGATAAGAGTGGGGTCAGAAAAACCCAGTTCTTTGAGTTTGATCAAAAGTCTGAGATGTGGTACTGTGTCAAACGCCTTGCTGAAATCGAAAAGGATCATGATTGTAACAAGTCCAGAGGACGAAAACCTGACTGTCTCGTATTGATAAGATTATGCTTAATTAAATAGTCAGCAATCTGTGAAGCAACAATACGTTCAAGTATTTTAGACAACTCAGGCAAGTTTGCAATCGGTCTCGTGTCAGATGGGGATAAGGGAATGCGAGTCTTCGAGAGAGAGCGAATGAGCGCCCTCTTCCACTGAGACGGAAAGGATGACTGTTCTAAGGAGTAATTAAAAAAAGCAGTTAAACAAGACAAAATTGCAGGCTACGCCAACCGCAATATGTAGAGAGGAATACCATCCACACCTGTCGCATAGGAATGAAGTGGTCTCGCAGAAATAAGTTGAAAGATCGTGAGAGGCGTAATCGCAGAAAAAGCAAACTCAGGACGTTCGGATGGAGAAGTGACGCGAGCAATAGCAGAAATAAAGTCCTCATATAAGCAAGGCGAATGAGCATCAGAAACAGAGACGTAGTGTGCATTCAATTGATTAGGTGTGAAATAATGTAGAGGAGATACTAAAGAAGACTTTACAAGACTCAGACGTGCCAACTCTCTCCACAATTTTACAGGGTCGGTAATAGTTTTAAGAGAGTTAAATTGAAACTCACTTTTGGCACGTTTAATATTCATGTATAGCTGGTTACGATATTGCCTGTATACAGAATAGCCAAGTATGCTACCTGACCGCTTAGCGCGCTTGTAAATCCGATTTCGAGTGCGTATTCTAGACCTGAGATCGTCAGTAAGCCACCGCACAGGGGGCTTTTTGATAACAACAACACGCTCTGGTGCAAACACATTAAGTGTATTAAGTACAGATTCAGAGAGCACAGAACAGAATCTATCAACCTGAGTTAACGACGACTGGTCAGGAATGGCATTAACACAAGCCGCAACCTCAGGACTCTCAGTTAGGGACTGAAGATGAACCAGGAACTCATCCACATCAATAGCACGATAGCAACGTCTTACAACTGTACGCGCCGCCAATGTTCTCCTGCCCAATGAGAGTGACAACTCAATGAGATCATGACCCGCAATGAACGGGCTCTCGGATTTAGAAAATCTTAGGACTTTCTCGCAATCGTCCACCACTAGGACATCAAGCCATGAGTCAGTGGTGGCCGTATGATACGTGGCGTCGGATTGAACAATGTACATAGATAGACTAGACATAAGATTACGCAGGTAATAAGATTCAAAGCTATTTGCCAGTAAATTACAGTTTAAGTCGCCACCTATAATGATATTTTTATAGAGATAGGAGACATTAGTAAGTGCTTGAGCAAAGTCGTGAAATAGGAAGCCCTTAGGTCTCCTGTAGATTGACGCAAATAAGACTGTTTCATCGCATGGCAATCGAATTTCAATCAAAAGGAATTCCGGAGCATTGATATGAGTTGCAGCAGAGGACGCGACCAGCTTAGCCTTAAGTGAGCGATGAATGTAACAAGCTACGCCCCCTCCCATACGCCCAACCCGGTCATGGCGGATCATAAAATAGCCATCTAGGGCCACAAGCTCGTCTGAAATACCTTCGTGAAGCCACGTTTCGGATACCGAGACAATTTGATACGGATTTGAATCAAAGTGGAGCCTGACTAGCTCCATGTGACCACGAAGAGAGTTAGCATTGAAATGAGCAACTCGAAATTCGGATTCGTTATGACTAGAGCGCCTCGGTGGATGTATCTGATGCGGTCAATCAAGGTGAGCCAGATCAGCACTCGAACCGATGTAGATAACAGGCGAGCCATCAGATTGTCTCACGTAAATCCGCCCGTGCCTTACCCACACATATTTATATAACTGCTCCTTAGCCATACGCTTCGTCTGCTGCAACAGTTCGTAACTATCCTTAGAGAATAGTTCGTTGATATAAACAATACTTCTGGAGTTATTTCCACAAACCTCTCCCTGCCTGAGAACGCCCTTAACTCGCTTCTTCGAAATAATTAGGTCACGGACGGAGTTAGAAGTCACAGTAATAAAAAGAGAATTACTGGCAGTAGTAGCATTTGAGTGGGAAGAAGCAAAATCAGGGAGAGACTTGCGGACGACTCTTACATTTAAAATATGAGGCGAAATATCCGGAGCACCAAGCGCTACCAGCACGTTACGAGCTACCGCAAAAGGAGCAACAGAAAGCGGTTCCGGCAACCTAGACACGATAATCTCGCTGGCACTGTCATCTTGCCGATCCAAGCGAGTCGCTTTTAGCACTTGCAGTTCCCTCTTAAAGGCCGCGTTCTCGAGTTCCACGGAAGAAATTCGCTGAGTGTTATTGGATACGGTCTCGGATAAGCTATTAATCTGATCGAGCTTACCGTTAATTACCTCATTAGTTTGCTGCTGACTCTCAACAGAGAGAGAGAGAGAGAGAGAGAGAGAGAGAGAGAGAGAGAGAGAGAGAGAGATGATGATGATGATGAATCGCTATTTATTAGGCGCTCCGGGATTTCTCCCCTCAAGCGCATATACAAAAGAAATAGAATACAAAATGATTAAAATCATAACAATAACAAAAAATAAGTATATCTATAACGAGAGAAAAAAAATAGAGAAAAAGAGGGATAAAAAAAATAACAAAATAAAAGAATCGCTATTACTGTACTTGTGGCTGTGTGTTAAGAAGATATTTAAATAAGTCGCACTTGAAAATCCCCTTCGTGGGGGCATTAAGCAGGTCTTGTGGTAAGCTGTTCCATAGTTCGGCCGCGAAACTAATAAACGATTTTTTATATAGTTCCGTCCTACATTGAGGAAGGGACAACGACTTCGGGTGAGATCTTGTATCGCGCACTGCCTTGTCGCCCTTGTAAGTAAAAGCTTGGTACAATGATGTTGGTTTCTTAGAATGAAGGATGGAGTAAGTTAAGTTACCGACAAAATATAGTCGTCTCTGGTGTACCTTTAGCCACTTGAGTTCCTCAAAATAAGGCGTGATATGTTCGTCCCGTTTAGCCTGACAAACAAATCTAACACAGGTATTTAAGGCTCGTTGCAAGCGCGTATTGTGTTCTCTTGTAATGTCAGTGAAAGTTGCGCAACAGTAATCAAAAAGAGGCATGATCAAAGTGCAAACTAACCTTGCACGTAACAGAGGCGGCATAAGATGCTTGCACAACTTAAGCTGGTGTATTGAGGCGTTCACTCTGGAAACAGTTTTTGATACCTGTTCTTTCCAAGAGAGTGTATTTGAGATGGTGACCCCCAGGTATAATACCGACTCTACATACGGTATTATGGTGTCGTCGACAACGATATGATGCAGATCATCTAATGGGAGACCATTAAGATAACGGGCTGTGCCCATGATCATTGCAGTGGTTTTACTTGGATTTAGAGATAGCCTATTCTCCGTCGCCCAGGCTACTATGTTGGAAATGTCCTGATTCACTTTTTGCACAGCCTCAGCCAGGTACTTCAATTCCGTATGGAAGTAAATGCATAGGTCGTCAGCGTAGAAATTGTATTTACAGTATCTCAAAACTTTGCTAAAACCACACAGATATAAAATGAACAATAAGGGTCCAAGTACAGAGCCTTGGGGGACTCCAGTAGTCGTTGTCCTCTCTGTCGACGTCGCACGCGAGACGGGGTCGCGAACCACCTGCCTTCGATCGCAGAGATAGGAGCACATCCAGCGCAGTGCCGAACATGAAAAGCCAAGGCTCCTTAGTTTTTCAATCAATAAATAATGATTTACGTTGTCGAAAGCTTTGGAAAAATCGAAGAAGATTGCGATGGTGACTCTTCTAGCGTCAGCGGCCTGTTTCACGTCTTCAAGAATTCTAATCAGCGCGGTTTGCGTAGAGTGGTCCTTTCTGTAGGCTGCTTGATGAGGATCCAGCAAATCATGGTCGTCCAGATAGGCCTTAATTTGTTCGGCCACAATGTGTTCGAGAGCCTTAGAGACGGTACACAAAATGGAGATTGGCCTGTAATCCTTTAATTGCGATGGACTTTTGACCTTTGGTAAGGGCTGTATTATGGCACTTTTCCATAAGATAGGATAGGCTCCATAAGTTAGACTGAAGTTGAATATATGTGTGACCGTTGAAAGAATACATGGCAAAGCTCTTGAGAGAAGTTTCATTGACAGTCCATCCGCACCGACCGCGTCCGACTTGATTCGTGTGATCGCCTTGAGCACTTCCCAGGGCTCGATGTTGCCCAGATAGAACTTGGAGTCATTGTATGTTTCCTCACCCAAGTAGAAAGCTGTGGTATTTTGCACATCCCTATTAGTCCCCGCCGTACCATAAGTGAAAAAGTCCACCAGTTCTTCTGTGGAAAAAAGCAATTTCATTTTTGAGGATTTGTTTTTGATTAATCCTAGATGTTTGAGCCTGTTCCAAATAATATTAGGTTCCCTTAAATCTTGAAAAGCATCCTGGTAATAATTACATTTGGCCTTGCGTACTAGCGATTGAACCTGATTACGTAAGTGCTTGTAGTTGTCGTAGTTTGTGTCACTTTTGCATCGTTTCCACTTTCTCCTAGCCATATTTCTCTCCTTCATTTTGTTCTTGATATCGTTGGTCAGCCAAGGAGCAGGCAAATGCCTAGGATAGACATTGCGTAGTGGTGCATGCTTATCGAAGCATTCTAAAAGGTAGTCGTTCAGGATGCTAACCTTGCTGTCTATGTCTTCCGCGGTGAATACTGAACTCCAGTCATATTCCGCCAATTCGTTCCAGAAAGTTTCAGGATTGAATGAGCGAAAATCCCTAGCTGTAATGTGACGCCGCTGAAGACGCTCGACTTTCACTTTGTACGCAATGTCAACCAGGTCATGGGCAGACAAATAACACGCCTCCTGCTGCCCATACGTAACTAATTTGTCAAGATCGTCAATAATGCATAAATCTAACCACGTAGATGATGTACGCGTGTGATGTGTGGGCCCATATGGTACAAGATGGAAACGCATCGCATCCACCAATGAACGGATCTGCTCCGCGTCGAAAGTCCGCGTGTTGAGGTCCGCGTTGAAATCTCCAAAAACGACAGCGTGCCTGTACAGTGCCGATAATTCGGAAAAATCATTGAAGAATTCCTCAATGTAGCCACAGTGCGGTGGCCTGTACACCACGGCCAGTAGAATCTTGGAGTTCCCGTCCATAGAAATTTCAGCTATCAAATATTCTGGTTTGCGACAGTAATTTTCCTCGGATTGTCTTAATATCCTGGCGTGGGCATTTCCTCTGAGGTAAAAGGCCACACCTCCACCGGTTTTGCCTATTCTATCCCGTCTAAACACATTGTATCCCTGCAGAGAAACCATGCGATCTGGAGTGGATGGTTTAAGCCAAGTTTCAGACATACAGATTATGTGATATTCCGAGTCAACGAAATGTGCTCTGAACTCATCAAGGTGTGCAAACAGCGATTGGCAATTCACGTGACAAATGCGAATATATTCACCAGGATCCATCACCCGTAATTAATACGCAAAATTCTGTCCTCTATCCTCCGATGCAGAATTGGGCACATCCTTCCATCCAAGGCAGAGTGCGACTGGTCTCCTTGCTTTCCCCACCGTGCACAGTTCCCACATCTTGGAGCCTCATTGTTCTTTGTGCAATCCTTAGTTTCGTGACTGCCGGCACAATGTCCACACAGCGATGCAAATCTGCAGTGCCTAGCGAAGTGACCGAAAGCCAAGCATTTATAACATTGCAGCACTTTTACGTAATCAGAGACACTGCACGCATTGTAATTTACAAATATCTGTTTATCTTTTAATAACAGTGTGCGGATATTCGGTGGAACCTCGATGACACAGCTGGTGCTCGTGCGATTCTCTTTGGAGGGAAAAACATAAATAATTTTTACCTCCGACGTGTCGACTCCTCTCAAATTTAAGGCTATGATCTCCGATCTAAGTTCATCCCCTGTCATGCCGCGCGGTACCCCACGGATGAGCAGTCTTGGGTTTAACTTAAGCTCCTGCTCGACCTTCAGACCTACCCTGTCGAGTACCTGTGAGTCCTTCATTTTGTCGATATCCACGGAATGTGCTTCTATACGAACCCCGTTGTTCTTAGCCGACGAGATTCGCTTGATCTTTAAATTGAAATCGGCAGGTCTTAGTGCGTTCTGTAGCACATCCTTCATTTCACCCGAAGTCGCAAACCTAACTTTATCGTCTCTGGGCGTAATTAACAAATTAGTCGTGCTGGGAATGTCTAACGTAGGACCCCCCGCCACGCAAACCTTCGACTGCACAGACCTAGCCACAGACGCATAAGACGCAGGAGGCAACGGTTTATCAGATACCGATCCTAAACCAGATATGCGTGCAAGCAACGAGTCACAGGCTTCTGTCACACAGTTCCTGATAAAGCCACCGAGATCACCGGTTGAAGGGGGAACTGAGGATCCGCCCTCCAACATACTTAAAAATGCCGAAGAGAGCTCGAGAAAAGCCTCCTTACACACTCTAAAAGCAGATTCAATCTGTTTTTTCTTTTCCAGCGACTCCTTGCTTGTCCAGCTAGTTAAAAGAATTTTACTAACATTATCGTTGTGACTATTTATAGTATGTCGCATAGCAAGGATTTTAGACGCATTCATAACGACTGATTTGTCTGCGAGCGCGTACAGATTTGACGCAGATATTCGTTTAACCAGTCCGCCTTTATTTGTGTTGTCGTCCCGCGATCTGCTCCCCTCCATCGCATGTGTTGACACGGCAGGCACACCAACGCTCGGTCCTGACATCCCGGAGACGGCGCCCGGATAACCAATCAGAACGCGGCACGCCGATAGCAGAAACCAAGCCACCGATCCTCGATGACTCGATGATCCACCGCCACTGATCAAGAGGCCTCAAAAAACCACAGTGCAATCACGACACCTTAGCCAAGTGAATGATTGAAATGCCAGAAAAATTTCCTCTTAATATCCACAACTAAAAAGAGACGCCCCGCAGGGCATTAAACGGCAGAAAATATCGCAAACGCACGGAGCAGTACACAACACGTCCGTCTCATACTCACGTCAGAGAGAGAGAGAGAGAGAGAGAGAGAGAGAGAGAGAGAGAGAGAGAGAGAGAGAGAGAGAGAGAGATTGATTGATTGATTGATTGATGGTCTTTATTATGCCATAGTCTATGACTTTAGGCAAAATGGCAATTACAAAGAAGAAAAGAAGTATATATGTAAAATAGAGTTAGCGAGTAGACAATTAATAGTAACAATTAACAATAAAAACAAAATTAGATCTATAAAAACAGTATTACAACAGCAGATGCACGCAAAGCTGAGGGTGATGCGCAGACTGTAAGCAACGGAAAGCAAACTACAAAGCAAAGTCGCTAGAATGGTTGGAAAGAAAAAGTAGATAAAATAATTGATAATAACTAATATGTAATGTTAACTTGACTAATTATAACTAATATGTAATATGTAATATGTTGACACTCTTAATGAAGCGATGAATGATCAGAGAGGCTCACAATGGGATCGTGAACAGAGCTAAGCTCACGCGAGAAAAGATGATCGTGTAACTTACGCTTGAAAATGGCGATGGTCGATGACGAAGTGACATCAATAGGAAGCGAGTTCCACAAGTAGATACCCGCGAGGTGAAAGGACCTGCGATACGCCTCAGTACGGTGGTTAGGAATGTGAAAAGAATGAGGTAGCGCAAGACGTGACGAACGTCTGACGGAGGGATCAAGGCTAGTAAAAATATCCGAGAGATAGCCAGGAGACATGCCGTGAGTAATCTTAAACATCTCAACACCAAGAAAGTACAGGCGTCGGTTTTTAACCGACAGCCAGCCGAGACGATGACGGTGGGGGGTGATATGTGCGTCACGCCTAAGGTTGAAGATGAAGCGAATAGTACAGTTGATAAGCCTCTGAAGCTTGGTGTTGAGCTCGTCTGACACATCGTTGTAAACGAGTGAGCAGTAATCCAAGAGGGGCCAAATCAAGGTGGTAATAAGTTTGACACGCAGATTGTGTGATAGTGAGTTTTTGTGGAACTTCAATTTATACAGCGTGAAGTGCACCCTCTTGGATATGTGCAAGACGTGGCTTCTCCATGAAAGATCAGAGCTCATGATGACTCCGAGGTTTCGCGCCTCTCTAACAAATGGAATGGAGGTGCCATTTACAGAAATGAGAGGAAGATCATTTATGCTTAAATGCTGAACTTGGTGCCTGCTTCCCAGAATTAGGACCTTTGATTTGCCAAGATTGAGAGTCAGCCCGTTAGCCGCAGCAAACTCAGAGATGACACCTACATCGTGAGCCACGAGCTGCAGAGCAGTGTTGAGATGGCTAAGAAGGCATCTGCGATAGATCTGAGTGTCGTCAGCGAATATGATGCGCTCAGTGAATCTTAGAAGGGCGCCAATGTCGTTGATAAATAAGGAAAACAGAAGAGGACCCAAAACGGATCCTTGAGGAACACCAGAAGTGACCGAGAGCCAATCGGAGAGCTCACCATCCAAGTCAACAACAGCTTGGGAGCGACCTGTAAGGTAAGAAAAGATTAGTTTAAGAGCAAGATTGGAGAAACCTAATTTTCTAAGCTTGGTCAACAAAAGGAGATGACAGACAGTGTCGAAGGCCTTGCTGAAGTCAAAGAGGACAAGGATCAGGACTTCACCCACATCAACACCGCATTTAATGTCGTGAAACAGTCGCAATAGAGCGGACTGAGTGGAGAAACCTCTGCGGTACCCCGACTGCCGATTGTCGAGAAGATGGTGAGAGTTGATAAAATCAGTGATTTGGCTGTGCAAAACTCTTTCGAATAACTTGGAGAGCTCGCACAGATTGGCAATGGGCCTTGTTTCAGATGGAGAAGATGGTGATTTAACTTTGGACAATGGGCGTAATATGGCTCGCTTCCACAATGATGGAAAGTAGCCTAAATTAAGACAACTATTGAAGAAAGATGTAATAAGATTACCGATGGAAGGCAAAGCCAAGGTGATAGGGTACAGTGGCAAGTGATCACAACCAGAGGCAAGAGAAGCGGAGGATGAAGAGGCCATTAAGGAGCGTAGGTTGTCATAAGATGTAGGAGAAAAACTAAAAGTTGGCTCGACAGGTGGAATAGATGAAATTATTTCGGAGAACTGAGATTGAGAACAGGGAGGAAAGCAGTTGGAAATGGAGGCATAATGAGCATTTAGAAGATCGTGTGAGAAGAGGTTAAGCGGTGAGGAAAGAGGTGAGTCGATAAGACCAAGATTGGCAAGTTCACGCCACAGTCTGGATGGATCCGAGATTGTACTCAATCTCTCCAAGTTGAATTTCTCCCTGGCTCGTCTCAAGTCAACCGTGAGATCGTTCCTGAATAGTTTGTAGATTTTAAAGTCGAGAATATTGCCGGATCTACGGGCAAAATTGTAGAGTCGATTGCGATGTCGAATTCTAGCAGAGAGATCATCAGTGAGCCAAGGCGCAGAGGGGCGAGTTACGCGAAAAGTGCGACTAGGCGCGTGTATGTCCAAGCAGTCAGTAAAATTTTTGGTGATTGTGTTCAGAATGATATTAAGATCAGGCTCGCCAAGGTTTGTGTGACCAAAGTCCTCAGGAAAGGATGAAGACAATGCGGAGATGAAGGATTGCAAGAATTTTTGCTCATCAAACCTTTTGAAGCTGCGTCGGACCAAGGTGCGAGAATTGAGAGACGGAACCTGAAAAGAGTAAGATAACTCAATGAGATCGTGGCCATTGATGAAGGGAGCATGAGACTTACGAAACGATGAGACTTTACTCAAGCTGTCAACTATAAAGACGTCTAACCATGAGTTGGATGAACGAGTGTGGAAAGTCGCTTGGGAATCAACTATGTTAAGCGATAACTGTGAAGCCATGTCCCTGAGGTAATTAGATTCGTATGAAGTAACAAGGAGGTTACAATTAAGGTCACCTGTAATGATAATATTTCTGTAGTTATGCATGAATGTGGTGAGAGTGTCAACATATTTGCTAAAATTCTTTCCTCTAGGTCTACGATACATCGATGAGAATAGGAGAGGCTCGCATGCATCACCACGAATATCGAGAACGAGAAATTCGGGCTCGTTCAAGAAAGCGGGCGGCGACGACGCCAAAACCCGCGCACGCAGCGAGTCGTGGATATAGCATGCAACACCCCCTCCCTCCCTGCCCTCCCTATCAGCACGTAACAAGTAATATCCCGGGATACGAACTAAATCGTCGGAGATATGCGAGTGAAGCCAGGTCTCGGAGATTGAGATAACGTGAAAGAAATTAGACATAAAAAAGACCTGGATTGACTCAAGATGGGCAGAAAGGGAGCAGGCGCTAAAACAAGCAATCCTGAGGCGACCCGACGAAGCAGGAGGAGCGACATCTGCTGTAGCCGGTCACTGAAGCTTAGCCAGATCAGCCTCAGAGGCAATAGAAATCGGGGGCAGACCCTGGTCCTTCCGGACGAAGATCAGACCGTCCCTGCACCATACGTACTTAAAGGCCCGCTGCCTAGCTCTCTCTCGTGTACGACGCAACAAGTTATACGTGTCAGTAGGAAGGAGTTCGTTAATGTATATTTTCCCGGGAATGTTTTTGAAGAAAACTTCCTCAATGGATAAACCCCGCCTACGACGCATGACACGCAGAATATAGTCGCGAACCTCACGCGACTTGAGTACGACAATGATAGATTTTTTAGAGCCGCGGGCCTGAGAATCAGGGATATTATAGAGATGGAGGCCGGCCCGTCACCGAGCGCCGCAGACGCGCCCACCGCGACATCCCGGGTCTCGAGAACATCCGCAGAAAGTCGAGAAATATCGAGAGCTAGAAAGACGCTTTTAACAAGCTCACTCGATTTGTCAGTGAAATAGCCCGAAATGCCCGAGATTATAATATCAGATGTTCGAGAGACACGCGATGCCGCAGACGAATTGTGACCAGGAGAGCCACACAAGTGCGCGCCACCCGCCTCCAATGCCGCAATTCTATCTCCATGGTCCGACGCAGTTTTCACCAAAACGGGTATTTGATCGAGCTTTCGTGCAAAGTCAGCGTTCACAGACTCCTGATGCTCGATGAAAGCAGTGATTCTCCGATCCGACTCGTCGAACCTGGCTGTGAATTTTTTATCGGATTCATCAAGTTTCCGCAAGATCGACTGCAGCAATGCATCGGTAGAGGGCTGCGCGCCTGAGGGGGCGATAGCCCCCGCACTCGGAGGAGCAACGCCGCGAGACTCGTGTGCATCCCTGGGCGTAAGCGGCATGGTTGACAGCCCGGTTTTACAGCAGTCACTGGCTGCCCTGGTGGCGAGATACGCTTTAACGCAGCCTGGGTGAAACACACGCTGACACACCGCGCACAATTCCGCCGAGCCAGCAATAGTTTTGGTACACCTGCTGCACGTGCGCTGCATGGGCGCAGCCAACCCACTCCAAGATATCGCACTGCTATCGATTGTCGACTATCGATCGACACACGAGATCGATCGCACACAGGTCGGCCAATCAGATCGTGACGGTGTCACTAGAGACACTAGCCGTATCACACGCAGGTCAGCCAACAGAATAGAGCCCACGTGGATAGCAATAGGAGCCACTCTAACAGCACGTGCACTACGAGAATAAGGTGTAGAGAAGAGCAGATCAGATAGCACATGCGCAACAAGGGCCAACGTCCTTCCAAATGATGACTTTCAGAATCAGGCTAGGATTCACAGAAATACTTATCGCATAGATTCCAAGACTTAGGCGACAGTACCATGAAAAATGACTAGAGCATGCGACAAGCAACAGAAGACCTGCTTATACCTGCAACAAAACGGCCCGGAGGCCACTTGCGACAGCAAAAATATGCACCAAAAGCAGGAGCGACAAACACAGACACCTGATTCTACTTACTCGAGAGAGAGAGAGAGAGAGAGAGAGAGAGAGAGAGAGAGAGAGAGAGAGAGAGAGAGAGAGAGAGAGAGAGAGAGAGAGAGAGAGAGAGAGAGAGAGACTATTTGCGTGTTTTAATACACATGTTCTCCGGGGCAAAGCCCGGCGGGGCATGCTAGTATATATTATATAGATATACTTCCCATGAAAATATCATAATATGTATCTCTGTTCATGTAGGGTAAAAATGAATGAAATTTTTATGGTACACGTCTATGACATCGAGAATTGCAATTACGGTTTGTTAAGATTTTCTGTTTATATATTTTTTCAATTTTTTAATGATTTATTTAAATAATATCAAGTACAAAAATGGGACAAAATTGCGATTTTTATGCTTTTTCTGTCCCAATGATAATACCATATGTTGTTTATGAATAATTTCTGAGATTAGCTCTACATTGTTTAATCAAGAAAACAAAATTATACTACATATAGCTATAGCGACATAAATCTTTAAGTGCCCGTCTACAATATGTGTTTTAAGCCTTAAGCCCTAAGAAATTGACCAATCACAGTCAATTATTCTCCTCAAATTCAACTGTGATTGAACATTTTCTTAAGGCTTAGGGCTTAAAACATCTATTGTAGATGGTATTTTGCAATATATATTTGAAAATAACCTACAAACGACATTTTCAAATATATTTATTGCTACAAGAATATTTATTAACACTTCCAGTAGGTATCAGTTAGCGTCTAGCGAACATTCTTTTTTAAAATTAAAAATTATAAAAAAATAAAACCGATTTAAAAAAAAAGCTCTAAAAAGTATGAATTAATACTTTTAAAAATTCTTTTCAATTTTTTGAAGTTGGCGCCAAATTAATAACTACTAAATTAATTTGGTGCCGACTAAAAAAATTGAAAGAAATTCTTAAAAGTATTGTTTCATCATACTTTTTAGTTTTTTTATTTAAAAAAAATTAATTTTATACGTTTTTAGTGCTTTTATTCAATTAATATAAATAAAAAATAATAATTCATTAGTTGCTTGTGTAATTATTATTGTATATTTCCTTACTGCTCCGCATCTAGATGTTCTAATCTAACACGATATTTTATGTAAACCTTTCTAAAGGATTGCTCTATAGGACTGTGAAAACCGCATCCAAATCCGTTCAATAGTTTCAGAGAAAATCGTGGACATCAAGAGACACGGTAGTGTTTTGCGCCAAATACGCGCGGAGCGATATCCACGTACATACATACTCACCGAATTGAGAACCTTCTTTTTGAAGTTGGTTAAATAATTCACATACATACTCATCGAATTGAGAACCTTCTTTTTGAAGTCGGTTAAATAAAAAAGTATAAGGCCAGTCATATTAGACATCGAACCTTTCATGCAATTACTCTTTTCAGGTTGCAACCACCATGAATTGCTTTGATTTAAGGTGTTGTAATTGGAATTAATTTTGCTTTGCATAATTAATGCGCATTAAAAAGTTATTAACAATATTATCAACAAAAAACGCAATTTTTTTATGTTTTCTCAAATATCTCAAAAACTAAGCAAGATAGGGTAACTAACTATACGTACTTTTTTTGTACAGCGTAAAATTATCTACAATAATGATCTGAACAACATTTATCGTCAAGTCAGTCGTTTAGCTTGCATGTGCCGTCAAAGTCCGAGACTCGGATCTCGAAAACCTTCGATTTCATCGTTTTTTTGATGTTGCGTCGGTGTTTTTTTTCAGTCATTTAAAATGGAATTAAAAATTCCCCAAAAATCACACATCATCTGAGAACTACAAAGAATACTTTTCAGGGTGTAACCGATTTTTTTAGACCCTTTTTCTTTAGTTTGTAGCTATAAAGCAAAAAATTTTGATTTTTTGGACTACTCTTAGTTTTTTGCTGTTTTCAGACTTTAGAATTTATTTGAGACGAATTTTATTGTATGCATCTTGTTGTGGACAAAATTTACAACAAAAAAGGACCCTTGTATTTTCTTCGTACGACGAACGCTGATTTTTTTATTGACGCGCAAAGTTATCGAATATTGCGCATAGGTCGGATAAAGCTTGTTTTACACTAAAATAATTATTTTTTATTAAAATTTACGTAATTTTTTGCATTATTATTGAACCATATTGCAAAGCCGTTTTCAACACATTCTCTCATGTTTACTTATTTATTAACAAATTGTTTATTTAAAAATTATTATAAACAATTAAAAAAACATGTTATAATTGTTGTACTCGTCGTCTCATATCAACTCGAAAAATGTTTTTAAATAATTTATTCATATTATTTATAACATTTTTTTATTCAAACATACAGACAGTGCATCTTTTGACTATTTTCCACACCACCTCTGAGGTAAAGTCAATGGTGCGTTTTTTTCCTTAAAAAAAAAAAACCCCGAATTTACTGAAAACGTACGACTTTTTGACGATCTTGAGGCAAATGTTAATATTCATCAACATCTGCGTGTTGGATAATTTTAGTATCCAAGGAATGTCAAAATAATTATCACATAGAAAGAACATATATTCAATGCTTGTGGATTAGGCCTACTGGAAAAATCACAAAAAACGCACCATTGGCTCAGAGATGGTGCGAAAAATAGTCAAAAGATGCACTGTGTATGTTTGAATAAAAATGTTATAAATAACATAAATAAATTTTTTAAAAACATTTTTTGAGTTAAAGTAAGACGACGAGTACAACAAATATAACATGTTTTTTTAATTGTTTATAATAATTTTTAAATAAACAATTTGTTAATAAATAAGTAAACATGAAAGAATGTGTTGAAAACGGCTTTGCAATATGGTTTAATAATAATGCGAAAAATTACGTAAATTTTAATAAAAAATAATTATTTTGGTGTAAAACAAGCGTTATCCGACCTGTACGCAATATTGGATAACTTTGCGCGTCAATAAAAAAATCAGCGTTTGTCGTACGGAAAAAATACAAGGGTCCTTTTTTGTTGCAAATTTTGTCCACAACAAGATGCATACAATAAAATTTGTCTCAAATAAATTCTAAGGCCTGAAAACAGCGAAAAATTAAGAGTAGTCCAAAAAATCAAAATTTTTTGCTTACATAGCTACAAACTAAAGAAAAAAGGTCTAAAAAATCGGTTACACCCTGAAAAGTATTCTTTGTAGTTCTCAGATGATGTGTAATTTTTTGGGAATTTTTAATTCCATTTTAAATGACTGAAAAAAATCACCGACGCAACATCAAAAAACAATAAAATCGAGGGTTTTCGAGATCCGAGTCTCGGAATTTGACGGCGCGTGCAAGCTAAACGACTGACTTGACGATAAATGTTGTTCAGATCATTATTGTAGATAATTTTACGCTGTACAAAAAAAGTACGTATAGTTAGTTACCCTATCTTACTTAGTTTTTGAGATATTTGAGAAAACATAAAAAAAATTGCGTTTTTTGTTGATAATATTGTTAATAACTTTTTAATGCGCATTAATTATGCAAAGCAAAATTAATCACATTTACAGCACCTTAAACAAAGCGATTCATGGTTGTTGCAACCTGAAAAGAGTGATTGGAAGGTTACCCCCTTAAATTAGTCTAATATGACTGACCTATATATTAAGTAGCAATCTTTAGGATAAAACATTAAACAATTAAAGTTTTAATATAAAGGTATTTTTTAATTTCTATACGTATAAAATATTGCTATATTTTATACAATTTTTATTTAGTTTTATTTTCGACATATAAGATAAAATTATTTTGATCTTTTTAAAGGATCATCCTTTAAAATGGATCATAAAATTAAGCAGAATTTTTATCATAAAAAATTAAAGCAAAAAATCTAATTAAAAAATGCAAAAAATTGCGAAACATTGCAAGATAGTTTATGATGTCATAATTGCTTCATCATTAATAATCATCATAATATTAGTAATTGTTAATTTATTATTTCGTTTTTATTATAATCCTGGAGTAGAGACTTAAATAAAATTTAACAAAATAATCTTTTATAAAATAAGTTGCACAAAATAATCTTTGGTCGTTATGTAGGTAAATATGTCTATTAATAATACTAATAAAATTATAAAATAAATATAAGATCACGCGTGACATTTTGCAATTGCAATATGGTGCATAAAAGTTGCCGCAAAATTATAATTATTTTTCATATAACATATATATACATATTATTTCAAAGTGTGCCAGACGGTAACAAGTTTCCTTGGATTTTGGAGCACTGAAAACCAATGTAGCCTCTCCGTCGAACCTCTTACACCTTTTCCAAGAGCCACTTTACCGATAAAAGTATCGGTAGATCTTTTGAATGAACTGATAGATTCTTCGCTATCACTCGCGTCGGCGGTATTGGCAGCTAGTCCTTCCGGTAAAATCTAAAATTATTAATGACAGCAAAACGCGATTTTCTCGTATTATTGTTTCTACAAAAGCTATTCTTATTCTATTTATAATCTAGAATAGATATTAAAAGGAGGTTCTACAGATAATAGATGTATCTAAAAATTGGAAAAAAAAAACTTCATGGACGTATAAAGTGAGATGCGAGAAAAGTGCTCAAAAAATTTTAGCATCGGTTATCGTGTAAAAATTTGCAAAAATTAATTTTGAAATCACAGTTTTAACATGAGCTCTTATCCCTGGTAACCATATCCGATAGAAAATGATTAAAAACGGCAATATCTGTATCGTTTTTAATCGTATCTTATCGGTTCTATCGTTGCATATTTAGAAGACAGATAAAACATTAATCGAATCGAATCGGTTTCTATCGTTTTAGGTCCGAATAAGAAAATAACTATACAAATTTTATAGTTATGAATCGTTTTCTATATGTACAATTATTGCCCATCTGAATCAATCGTATATACACGATATAATATGTATTGTTATTTATGGTATGATTTTACCGTATGCATTAATACGGATATATAAGAATAAAATGATAGACATCTTATCGATATTTATATGACTTAACCGAACCGATACATCTATCGTTTCTTATCAGGATTTTCTAACATACAACTTATCATCTTCTTTATGGCAGCAAATCGGTTCGTTTTCTATCGTATATTAATGATATAAATTGAATCGTTTGAAAACCTTCTACTTTGTATATGTTTGTATAAAGTTAAAACGATAGACATCTCGTCAATATTTATACGATTTAACCGAACCGATACATCTATCGTTTCTTATCAGGATTTTCCGACATACAACTTATCATTTTCTGTACGGCAGCAAATCGGTTCGTTTTCTATCGTATATTAATGATATAAATTGAATCGTTTGAAAACCTTCTACTTTGCATATGTTTTTATAAGGTTAAAACGATAGACATCTCGTCGATGATATTTATACGACTTAACCGAACCGACACATCTATCGTTTCTTATCAGGATTTTCCGACATACAACTTATCATCTTCTGTACGGCAGCAAATCGGTTCGTTTTCTATCGTATATTAATGATATAAATTAAATCGTTTGAAAACCTTTTACTTTGCATATGTTTTTATAAGGTTAAAACGATAGACATCTCGTCGATATTTATACGACTTAACCGAACCGACACATCTATCGTTTCTTATCAGGATTTTCCGACACACAACTTATCATCTTCGAAAACAAAGTTCGTCGAAGTATTTTTATGTGTGTGTGTGTGCGTGCGTGCGTGCGTGCGTGCGTGCGTGCGTGCGTGCGTGCGTGCGTGCGTGCGTGCGTGCGTGCGTGCGTGCGTGCGTGCGTGCGTGCGTGCGTGCGTGCGTGCGTGCGTGCGTGCGTGCGTGTGTGATTTGTTATTAAGATTAAAATAATAAAATATTTTATTTGTATTTTAGTGCAATTTTAAATAAGACGTTTCTAATGTAAATGTTGTTTTTATTTCTCTAATAACCGTGAAAATTTTGGCCCTTGGCTTCCTGGTGCTGTTGTCGCAAAGGTGAAAGCTTAATTATTTCAAAAAAAATGCAGTTCTTTCTTTATCATAGAAAGATCTCTGATACGGTTTATTTTTCTTTTACACGGTTATAATCCGGTGGCATGCAGAGTAGCAAACATCTAAAGATGTTCTGACTGATATATAGCTGAGAAATTTCAAATTTTTCCAATTTTTTTCTGACAGGGCATCGTAAATAAACGGTTCACTATTAACCATATTAAAAAGACAATTATAGCTACTTTAATACCATTAAAAATTATAGAAACCGATGCACCACTAATAAGAAATTTAGGATGCAAGCCCATGTGTATTGTATCAAGAATTTTTTATAGAGTATCGTGAATAAACGAAACTTCAATTATGTTAAAAACTGATTGAGACCGATATAAAGGTAATAAGAAATTTCCGATAGAATCCCAAGTATTTTGCAACGTGAGTTTCTGATAAAATACCGTAAATAAATGATTCACTAATTATATTAAAAACGATAGAAACTGATATATAGCTGATAAGATATTTACGATAGGATTCCAAGTATTTTGTAACGTGAGTTTCTGATAGAGTACCGTAAATAAACGATTCATTAACCATATTAAAAACGATAGAAACTGATGTGCAGCTGAGAAGACATTTACGATAAGATTCCAAGTATTTTGTAACGTGAGTTTCTGATAGAATACCGTAAATAAATGATTCACTAATTATATTAAAAACGATAGAAACTGATATATAGCTGATAAGATATTTACGATAGGATTCCAAGTATTTTGTAACGTGAGTTTCTGATAGAGTACCGTAAATAAACGATTCACTAACCGTATTAAAAACGATAAGAAATTTTTTTATCGTTTTTTATCGGAGATGGTTACCAGGGATGGCAAAAGGGTTCCCGGAGACAGGAAACGAGATATTAATTATATGAAGGCAACCTACCAAAGATTCAAAAAACGGAGCTCTTATAGATCTTAATCTAAGCTTTTCAGAAATATCGAGAAAAACAAGGGTTATCGTGTAAAATTTTGTGATATTGGCTATTGAAACAGGCCATATCACAGTTCACGTAGCGTGCTTCGAATAACAAGGGAGATTTAACAACGTCGCAGCGACTGCACCTCACATAACCTTTTATCTGTCAATGATTTTTGGGCATTTTTCATTGGAAGAACAACTTTCTTTTTAGCAAATTTTCCTCTTTTGACACCACGCAAGACTCTATCCTTATTTCTCCATGAATTAGTCGGGCTTGGAGGAATCATTGTAAATTTATAAAAGTAAACGCAGTCACTGACTAGAAAGGACCACGCTCATATGAGCAGAACAGCGAAACTCAAGTTCGTGACGTTACCACATTTTCTCGCATGTATAAGAAGCCGGAGTCAAAGAAGCATTACACGATATTTTTAATTATTCCTCGCTTCGACTAATATGGGTATGATATAAGCTCTAACATCATCAAAATTTATGAAAATATTTTATGAATACTTAAAATTGATGAATTTGAAGATTTTCTTTTCATCTCTCGACTGACTAGAGAGTACCTGTAGAACCTCCTTAAATTAGTTGTGTTATATTTAAATCTGTTTAATAAATTATATATAAAAAGTGACGAATAAAATAATGGAAGTAAAAATAGAAGTAAGGAAGAAAGAGAAAAGAGGCGCAAGAAAAAGAAAAGCCGAATCGATGAAATTGGCAGTCAATCCAGTTCGAGCCGTTATCCCCAAAAGAACATTTCTTTTTCTGAGAAATAGTTAGCGTTAACGTATCGGAATTATACCTTAATTACATTAGTTAATTGCATGGATTCTCCTACTGTCTAAGAGAGAAGCGAGAAAACAAGTATCAAAGTATTTGTCACGTGTATGTTTAACGCTCTAATAGAATTATTAATAAAAATTATTTTGAAATATAACAGATTCAGAATCGACAAAGAAATGATTGACATAGTTTCATTTATCTCCTTAAATAAGTAATTCTCTCTCTCTCTCTCTCTCTCTCTCTCTCTCTCTCTCTCTCTCTCTCTCTTTCTCTCTCTCTCTCTCTCTCTCTCTCTCTCTCTCTCTCTCTCTTTCTCTCTCTCTTGAAATCTAACAGGTTCAGAATCGACAAAGATATGATTGACATAGTTTCATTTATCTCCTTGAATAAGTAATTCTCTAATAATTAAGTAATTTTCTAAATCCGAGAGCCCGTTCATTGCGGGTCATGATCTCATTGAGTTGTCTCTCTCATTGGGCAGGAGGACAGTGGCGGCGCGTACAGTTGTAAGACGTTGCTATCGTGCTATTGATGTGGATGAGTTCCAGGTTCATCTTCAGTCCTTAACTGAGAGTCCTGAGGTTACGGCTTGTGTTAATGCCACTCCTGACCAGTCGTCGTTATCTCAAGTTGATTAGATTCTGTTCTGTGCTCTCTGAATCTGTACTTAATACACTTAATGTGTTTGCACCAGAGCGTGTTGTTGTTATCAAAAAGCCCCCTGTGCGGTGGTTTACTGACGATCTCAGGTCTAGAATACGCACTCGAAATCAGATTTACAAGCGCGCTAAGCGGTCAGGTAGCATACTTGGCTATTCTGTATACAGGCAATATTGTAACCAGCTATACATGGATATTAAACGTGCCAAAAGTGAGTTTCAACTAAACTCTCTTAATACTATTATGGACCCTGCAAAACTTTGGAGAGAACTAGCACGGCTGGGCCTCGTAAAGTCTTCTTTAGTTTCTCCTTTACACTACTTTACGCCTAATCAATTGAATGCACACTACGTCTCTGTTTCTGATGCTTATTCGCCTTGTTTATTTGATGACTTTATTTCTGCTATTGCTCGTGTCCCTTGTCCGTCCCAACGTCCTGAATTTGTTTTTTCTGCGATTACGCCGCGCACGATCTTTGAGCTGATTTTTAAGAGACCACTTCATTCCTATGCGACAGGAGTGGATGGCATTTCTCTCTACATCTTGCGTTTGGCTTGGCCAGTCATTTTGTTGTACGTGTCTAACGGCTCTTTTCAATCGCTCACTAGAACTTTCCTTCTTTTCGTCGCAGTGGAAACGGGCGCTTATTCGCCTTCTTTCGAAAATCCGCATCCCATTATCTCCGTCAGACACGAGGCCGATAGCCAATCTGCCAGAGCTGTCCAAATTACTCAAACGTATTGTTGTTTCACAGATAAATGATTACCTTACTAGGCACAATTTCATTAGTATGAGACAGTCTGCCTTTGGTTCATGTCACAATACTCAATCTGCGCTACTGCGTGTCTGCGACGATATAAAGAAAGCGATTGACGGTGGGTTTATTACTATCATGATTTTCTTTGATTTCAGCAAGGCGTTCGACACAGAACCTCATCTTGGACTTCTGGTTAAACTCAAAGAGCTGGGTTTTTCAGATCCCACCCTTATCTGGATCTATTCTTATCTTACCGGTCGTTCTCAGGCTGTTGTTGATGATGAGGGTAACTTTTCCTCTTGGCTTTTTACGCTATGTGGGGTTCCTCAAGGCTCCGTACTTGGCCCACCTTTGTTCACTCTTTACATCAACGACATTGGGAGAGTCCTGATCTATTCCGAATACATGATATTTGCTGATGATATCCAGATCGTTCCTGTGCTCCGTCTGATCTCCTCCGTAACCTTTACCTGATCTTTAAAGATACAGGTGCTGTTTTCGATTATGCTATTGCCAATAGTTTGAAATTGAACCCTGTGAAATCCAAAGTCATTATTTTTGGTAGTGGAACAAATATCAATAATATTGATCTGGACTCATTGCCACCTATTATTGTCAATCATACGCCCTTTCCATATGTAAGGAAGGTGAGGAACCTTGGGAGTCTGTTTCGAATCCAATCTCTCTTGGAAAAAACATATCTCGCATGTCTCACAGAGAGTGCATCATGCGTTGTATAAACTGAAATTCAATATGAATTCCCTCTCCACAGAACTTAGAATCAGGCTGGTTACGTCTCTGGTGTTACCTCATTTGGACTATTGTTGCCTTATCTATCATGGCCTGAGCAAGGAACTTAATCTGAAGTTGCAGAGACTTGTAAATTGTTGCATCAGATTTATCTATAATTTGCGGGAAGACGAGCATATAACGCAATATCGTCTAGGATGGCTGTCTGTAGAGAATAGAAGACTATATTTTCTTGGTTGTCAGATCTATCGTATCATTTACATGGGCTCGCCAACCAATCTGAGTGAACTTTTCACCTCAATTAGCCCATCACTTAGAAGGTCAGATCGACTATAGTTAATTCTTCTTTGCAAACCTTTCATATTCCGGCCTTCAAAACGAAAATATATCGACATTCTTTTCAGATATCGGCCGTATATTTCTGGCATTCTCTCCCGAATAACATTACGTCTGCAAATACTATTCTTGCGTTCAAAAGTCTTCTTCGATCGTACCTGTTTTCATCTAAATTCACAGACTGAGTTTCTGCTACTCTTAGTACCTTTAGTCTTAGCTTCTTCCTTAACGTGAAATTATCTTGCGATATTAGTGTTTTCTTAAGTCAAATTCTGTTTAGATCATTCTTTGTTATCTTTTCCTAGTTTTAAGTTGCGTCATACTTTTGTTGCGTTAGTGTTTCTCTAGTTTTAGCTGCGTACAGTTTATATTAAGCTGTGTTTATACTTAAGTAGCGTGTTCTTTGTATTTTAGTTTATATTTTGTATTTTTATAGTACTTTGCTATCCTTGCCCTTTAGCTTTGCTTGGGCATAAATATACTGATCAATCTCTCTCTCTCTCTCTCTCTCTCTCTCTTTTTCTCTCTCTTTCTCTCTCTCTCTTCGACACAGTCTGCCATCTTCTACTGTTGACTAAACTCAGGCGGTTGGGGTTCTCTGATTCTGCCCTCGTGATGATTTTTTCTTACCTCACAGGTCGATCTCAGGCCGTTGTTGACCTTGAGGGTTTGTTCTCTCATTGGCTATCTGTCACTGCAGGGGTTCCGCAAGGTTCTGTTCTGGGCCCTCTCTTTTTCTCGTTATTCATAAACGACATTGGTGCCTTCCTCAGGTTCACGGAGCGCATTATATTTGCCGACGATACGCAGATCTATCGTAGGAGTCTCCTTAGCCAACTGAATGTTGCCTTGCAGCTTGTTGCTTATGATGTCGGAGTCATTTCAGAGTTTGCTGCGACCAATGGCTTGACACTCAATCTCAAGAAGTCTAAGGTCTTGATTCTAGATAGTAATAGTTGTGTTAAACATTTGAATCTCAGCGACCTACCCCTCATTTCAGTCAATGGCACTTCCATCCCATTCGTTACTGAGACACGTAACATCGGTGTCATTATGCGCTCCGACCTGTCCTGGGTAAGCCACGTTTCACACATTTCAAAGAAGGTACACTTCACACTGCATAAACTTAAATTTCATAAGAACTCCTTATCACTAAATCTACGCATAAAGCTTGTGACTACTTTGATCTGGCCACTCTTGGACTACTGCTCTCTGGTCTATAATGACTTGTCTGATGAGCTCAATACTAAACTTCAGCGACTTGTAAACTGTGCGATCCGTTTCATCTTCAACCTAAAGCGCGATGAACATATCACGCCCTATCGTCATCAACTGGGGTGGTTATCCGTCAAATCTCGACGCCTCTACTTTCTCGGTGTAGAAATGTTTAGGGTGTATCATGATTTGTCACCTAGCTATATATCCGAAATTTTCCTTGATCCCGACCCTTTAGCTAGGCGATCTTCACGACTAGCGCAACCGCAATATTTCTATGTTCCTTTCCATAGAACCGAAGCGTACCACAAGTCCTTTCATCTTGCCGGCGCTTATTTTTGGAACTCGCTTCCTAACGAAGTGATATCGGCAACGTATGTCGCCGGTTTTAAGAATAAGCTTCACAGCCATCTTTTCTCTCTCGAGCGTAGTACTGTTTAAGTCCCATTGCATCTGCCAGCTATGCATGATTGAATTTTGAGTGTCTGCTTATTTCCGTCTTGTTATATTAATTGTATTCTTTAGTTTTTAAGTTTGAGTGTCTGCTTATTTCCGTCTTGTTTTATACTCTTTAGTTTTTAAGCAACTTCCTTCATAATTTCACTTTCATGTTCATCTTTGTATTTTCATTTCTAGTTCTAGTATTATGTTACACTTTTACTTTTACTTTTGTATTCACTGTTTGTCTAAAGTCCAGACTA